>NW_004524604.1:2143227-2186572 GCF_000260255.1 Octodon degus | reverse complement strand
AGGTGCTATGAGTTTAGAGATTTCTTTTTTCATTTCAGACACTAATTCTGCTTTGAGTTCCTTTAAACTTTTCTGTAGTTTCTTATTTACTTCTGACACTATTAATTCATGTATTTCAGCTAAGCTAGTGTCTACTGCATTTGTTCTGGTTGGGCATTGTGTTTCCTCCATATGTTTCTGCATTTGATTCTTAAGTTCAGCTGCTATAAATTCAGAGTTTTCTTTTTTTTTAATTCCAGAAATTAATTCTGCTCTGCATTCCTCTATATCTTTCTGCTCTTGTTTATTTATTTCCAACGCTATTCGTTTATTTATTTCAGCTGAGCTAGTGTCCTCTGCACTTGTTATGGGTGGTCTTGAGATCTGAGATTGCATTTTGCTCCTTGTCTTTATCATTTTGTTTAACACTGACCTGTGGCCTTTGGTGTAGAGCTTTGGTGCAATTATGTTATCACTTAATGAAATTCAGTTACTGATATACCAAGCTCTGTTCATGCAGTTGTGCCTGGCTTGGGTTAGGCTACTGTGCTCAGCTCCTTACTTTTGTTGCCCTTGGAGGTGGGCTTGCTGTGCACCTCTGGTAAGATGATCTGTTCCTAGATTAGCTGTGTGGTTTTAACCCTAGTCTCTCACTGCGGGAACTTTAGCTGCAGGGTTTTACCTCAAGCCTGTATGCTAGGTCTGGGCTGGGTCTGGAGGGTATGAGGAGCGGGGGCGAGAGAGCCCAGAAGCTCTCCCACACATTCACCAGTGTTGTGTTTTGGTGGGTCTGCAGGACTTCCAAGAGCACGGCAGCAGTTCTTACTCAGATGGCAGGCTGAGCTGGGTCTGGCCAGCCAGGGGAGGTCTGAATAACAAGGGCAAAGGCCTCTTACATGGCGGGTCTGAGCTTGGAGTGGCTCCACACCTGCACTATATGTGGACAGAAAGACTATTCTGGGAGCCTGGGAGATAGCTCAGTAGAATAAGTGCTTCCCTGACAAGTGCAAGGGCCTGAGTTCAATCCCCAGTTCCACCAAAAAAAAGACTATTCTGGTCATCAAAAGAAATCATCAAGACTGCCCAAAGTCCTCTCAGGCCTACCCCAAACCAAAGAAGCTCTATCTGAAGACACGGAGTCTGATCTGTTACCACCACAGTCATGGGCCCCAAATTGTCCAGTCAGCATTGGTGCCCTGGCTGCTGCCACCACAGGCTCACCGTTCTAGAATGTACTGTGGAGCTACTGCTCCCACCAGCAGGTCCAGCCCTGCTGCGGTTGTCATTCGGGGGCTCCATCCTTCCGGATTATGCACAGCCAGGGCCACTACTGTCTCTTGGGTAGATGATTGCTCAAAAAGAAGGGGGTGGTGAATGAAGGCAGGAGACAGGAAAAGGAATGTTGTGGGACTGTCTTGCTACAAAGTTGTATATGGTTAGATTTCTGGATTTATGTGTAAACATAAGAATTATATAATTCTTTATGCCTATTTTTAAAATATATTTTAATTTTTTAAATGTTTTTTCATCATATTCTATAGGGACTTAAAGTTCAACATATCAATGCTTGATAAAAAATACCTGTTCCATGTTATGCTTAAGATATTTGATATTCAGACAGATAGTGAGGTTAAGCTTAACAGTCTAGGTTGTGTGGTAATAACAATAAGCTTGTCTTCTGGAGAGTTAACAACCTAAGGTTGCAGACCAAAATTAGAGAAAAAGGAGGGCCACAAGGAAAGCCAACATTTTGGCCTTACTCTTCCAAGGTCAATTAAGGCTTAGGACACATGAGAACTTGTATTGTAACATCATGTAACTCAATAGTGTCCCAAATTTTCTGATCAAGGAGATTATGGGACCAAAGAGGAAAGTGATCAATGATGTAGAGTGTGCCTAAGGAGAGTCACATGGAGAGAAAATATTCTCTCAGACTTTCACAGAGAGCACATTGGCCAAGCAATGGCCGTGACTCATCCACATGGCTGACACTGACAAAGGATCTACAATCTGAGGTACAGGATCTCAGGATAAATCCTGAGGGGATTTGTCTGGCCTTATCAGATCCAAAAGCTACAGCTCTTCTTGCATAGGTCTTGCTTTATCTTCCTCTTAACCATCCAGCAGAAAAGTGTAAAAGTGAAGTATAAGAAGTAAAGCCATGCTGTTATGTTGAGCTGTAGGAGACTCAGGTCAACAATTTCTGACATTGCCAGTGAAGTGGAAGACCCAATACTATTATGGACTACTGGACTCTTTTAGAATATTTTGCTGAGTTAACACGCCTATAATATTCAAATGATGGAACTAAACAGAAAAGGGGATACAGATGAATGTCCATTTTGTATCTGTATTCAAAATGGTTAGGATAGATATAGTTACATTCTCTTAATGAACAGAGGGATTTGTTCTAATAGTGTTTGTATATAAGATATCAAAAAAGGTTTTTTAAAAGGCTACGAGTGGATGAGGAATTAGAGTGTCCAGGTCTAGACCACGCACAAAGGAGTCTGCTCTAAGGAGAAGCAGAGAAAAGAAACAGTAACTAGGGAGAAGGTAGGGGAAGGCTCAGTTTGGAGCTGGCCTGTTCTAAAATGTGCTGAGGCAGTGGCCCAGTGGAGAGAGGCCAAGATGAAGGACTGCGGGAGAGTCTGCTGTATGGCAGGCAGGATGGTGAGTGTCCCTGCCTCCAGCAAACAGCAGGCCCCAAAGGAAAGCTGGTGTGGGCCTGGGGAGCTCTGAGGAGCTGGGGTCTGAAAGTGGGGAGCAGGTAGGGAGATTCCATGGTAGGTGCTAGAGCCGGTGGGCGGGCAGCTCAGTGCA
The DNA here is from genome assembly GCF_000260255.1 of Octodon degus. Classification (NCBI taxonomy): domain Eukaryota; kingdom Metazoa; phylum Chordata; class Mammalia; order Rodentia; family Octodontidae; genus Octodon; species Octodon degus. The sequence continues at coordinate 2,183,770 of NW_004524604.1, read as the reverse complement.
CAACAGACAGGCAGGAGTTTAGCAAGCACAAGGTCATATGTGTTACCTTTGTCTTCTACAGCACAGGCGTGGGCCAAGTCAGGGTCAAAGTGCTACCTCCTCTAGAAGCCCAAGGGAACTGGCTTCTGCGCCTGGCAGGCTTTCAGGGCCAGTGCCATTCTTTTGTCACTTGGTCCCCATCTCAGAGTCCTGCATTCAGACCCATCTGCATTCCTCTGCCTGTAGAGTAGGGTGCAGACATCCTTGGAGAGGCCACTCTTCTGCCTTCCATATTTAGCAAAGTTGAGGGCATTTTCATGTAACTTTCTGTATCTCTTCCTTCGTGAGTTACCCATTCCTAACACATTTCTTTTGACACATTGCATAGTTCTCTGGTTTATTGCTTCCCTTTCATTTTTAAAAATGCTAACTCACATAAGTGCATTAATTTTTTAAATCTTTCTACTGTGGAAAATGTCAGATAAATAAATGTAGACTAATGCACTAAATCTCCATCTGTTCTTCCCCAAGCTGAAGTAATTATGCCTCCAGGCTGCTCTTACTTTATCCATACCCTGACCCATTCCTCCTTGTGTTATTATTTTGAAATAAATGTAGATACCTTTTACCCAGAAATATTTCAACAAAATACCTTAATTTTATGATTTATGTTTTACAAGTAATTCTAAGGCTTCCTGTTTTTTTGTGCAGTGTACCCAAGAAAGGCTGATCCACTTAACTTCTAAAGGGATAAGAATCAAGTCTGAGTAGAATTTTGCTTGTTGTTGTTTTTGTGCAGGGGATTGGACCCAGAACCTCACACAGGCTATGTAAGTTTTCCATCACGGAGCTAACCCCCTACTCCTCTACCTTTTTCTGTACCTTTCAAGGAAGCTGTTTCTCTTTCCTTCAGCTTGTCTATTAGGAATAACCATTTTTAGCTGCTTAAAATGAGTGCATTTGAGCACCCATGTGTGGAGAGCACAGTGAGGCGCCCTTACCACTGCTCACTCATGGACATGAACAAGGAGTGTAAGCAAGCACTGCACCCACAGTCAGCGGGGTGCACACCACTCTACCCTCACCGCCTTAGTCCTCTTAATGATGGCACTGACACCTCGCACAGCGCCTGCCATGTCTGTGTCTTATCTGTTGAAGGGTTTTCTGCCAAGGCCACTGGACATTAGGAGGTGAAAACAGTTGTGCAAAGAGGAAGGGAATGACCAGCCCTTCTCCAAAGCTCTGAAGGCTGGTCATTCCCTTCCTGCTCAGTGCCTGCAGAGCAGGGTATTCGTGTCTTTGGAGGAGCCACAGGCTCTGGGCTCTGGTCTTTACCAACCACAAATGGCAGCCATAGTAGGGGCAGAGCTGCTGGCACTGCTATGGGACAGAAGCTGCAGGGCAAGTGTGTATGGCTTGGGCCTAGGTCTGAACATATGACCCATGATTCTGTTGAGTTCAGGCCAGAGAGCCATGTCCAGCTTGTGCTGGCCAGAGCCTAGCAACATCCAAGCCAAAACAAACAGCCTCAGCCTCAACGCCCGAACTCTACTCTGGCTTCTACTCCACCCTGTTGTTGTTCATTACCTGGCACATTCTGGACACCATTCAGTCACATCCTGGACAGGGTTTTTCTCTGTCGCTAGGGGCACCCCTTCTTTATGTGACTTTTCCATGCTAAATGATGCTTTTCTACTTGGATATTTCTCCTACTTTTTCCTTTGTTTTGTTTTTATTTTTATTGCACAATGTTTGCAGTATCTAGTGATCACATTCTTTGTGGGGATTTGATACAAGAATATGACACATCTCAATTCCTTTTTACATTCCTTATCCTTCCCACCCTTGGCCGCTCCATCTCGTGGTTCCCTTCCCTTTTGATCTTTCTCCTTGTTTCCTATTTGTCCTTTATTTTGCTCTTTAATTTGTTTAATCTTTGGGCTTTTTATATAAGAAAAAATGTATGATATTTTAAGCTTATGTCTGATTTATTTAACATGATCTCAATGTGCGTTCATTTCCTAAAAATGACTCGAGTTTATTCTTTGTGGTAGAGTAGCACTCTGTTGTGTGAAAATACTACGTTTACCTGTTAGTGAACACAGACCATGTCCAAGACTTCACTGTTATGAGTTGTGCTGCTATAAACATGAATATGTGTTATCACTGTAATATGATATATTTGTCTTTGGGGGAGATAGCTAGATGGAGGATAGCTTAAATCAAATGGAGTTTCTACTCTTAGTATTTTGAGGAATCTCCACACTAATTTCCATACTGGTTGTACTAGTTCAACCACTGACAGGGTACAGGTTCTGTGCTGTGCCCTCTTCCCAAAATGTGAACTAGTACAACCACTATGGAAATTGGTGTAGACTTGTTCCCACCCTGCAGCCTTATCAGCATTGGTGGTTATTTGCTTTCTTTTTTTTTTTTTTAAGATTCACTAAATTTACTTTAAAAATCATAGTGTTTCTTACAAAAGAACATTACATTCTACACATTACGCTGAAGAGATGCCAAGGACATGTGTACTATTGTTACTTTCCTCCCTGCCCACCCCCCGGATGTTTACAGTGACTACACAAAGCAAGGTATTCACAATAATTACATGGGAGAAATTTTTTTAAATCACCAACAATGAACAAAAAGTAAAATCCACTCACTCTGCTGCTGTTTTAAAATTTCAGTGTTAATTTTTGCACGTCCTCCTCCCCCAGCCCTGTTTGTAAGGAACTAAAACATTACATCTGGTGAACAGCAAAGCTTTCCCTACACCTCAAATGGAGACCACCTATGAAGCAGAGGAATATTGGCTTTTTAAACAGAAGGAGATTAAAAAAAAAAAAAAAAAAAGATACAGGACTCCTTCAGTTCTTCACTAGTCTTCGAAAAACTTTCCAGAATTCTTTTAAGATCTGCTTCACGGAGGCCGGGTAGATGGCTCAGTAGAATAAGCACTTCCCTGGCAAGCACAAGGGCCTGAGTTCAGTCCCTGGTTTTGCCCCCCAAAAAAGAATGTGAATAATTATAACCACTAAGAAAACAATATGCAATGTATTAATTAGTGAAACTGTGCTAATAATTGGTTTTGAAACTGTGTCATTGCTATTTGTTTCTTAATAAAATTATTTTTAAAAAAGAAAAGAACTGCTTCACACTGTTCTACAGCAAATACTGTGCATTCTGTATCTGGTCCTGTGTTCCTGTAATGGTAATGATCTGATCTTCAGATCCTTCTAAGGGCTCATCAGTTTTGATAGAAGCTCCCGATTCATGACGGATTTGTTTAATCCGCTGACCACCTTTGCCAATAATAGATCCAGCCAAATGGATGGATAGTTACTTGTCTAGTAATAATAGGTCCTCAAAGATCACCCTATGAACCCTGACCCCTTGCATAAGAATAATCACATCCAGCGCCACCCTGTGGTTCATATGCCATCCACCATTTAATGAGCTCCACGTATAAATTTTAGAGTCTCAAGTTTCATCAGCACTGAAACCAATCATGCCATCATAGTGGTCTCCAGGTCTTCTTCTTTCATAGGCCATTAGATCTTCTCCTCTAGGTCGTGGTGGTGGTGGAAGAGGAAGATTCCGAGCTCTGCTACCACCTCGGCCACCTCAACCAGGAGGAGGGGGTGGTGGTCCCCCGACAAGGGCTCATGTCATCATAATCTCTTCTAGAGGGAGGCATGGGATGCCCACTCTGAGCAGGAGGCATTCTGTCAAAATCACCTCTTCCCCACATAGGAAATCCTCCAGGCCGTCCATGGCAGTCATCAAACATCATGGTAAAACCAACATAATCATAAGTTTCATTGTAAAAATTGTGGTCATAAGGCTGTGCACGTCCTTTGATGGGAGATTCAGATATAAGATCAAGGATGATCTTTATGCAGTCTACAATCCTTGTCAGGTTTTCCTCCAATAAGAGCAACTCTGTCAGTGGAATGAGGAGAGCATTCTTGGAAAAGCTTGATTGTTGTCTGAGTGTTCTCTCAAAGTTGATTTTAGCACCTTCGACCTCAATAATTCTTCCCTGTCAGACTTTGATGAATTAACAGTCTCAACTCGTAGTCAGAGTCACTTCCTTCATAGTGTTGGTAATTTAAGCATTTCACAGCATCACATTCGAGCGGGAGCTGGCTGGTTGCAGTAGGTGATGGCAACTGCAGGCCCTCTTCCAAGGGAGGGCTGATTCTCTTCAGAATTTCTCCAATTGTTGCAGTATTAGCACTGATACTCAATGTGTGCTCGGTGCCACTGCTTTCCAGGACTGAAACACTGGCATTGTAGTCTGTATGGAGAGCCTTCATATTCTTGCCTCCTTTTCCAGTCACTGCCCCAGGATTCTTGCTCTGGAGCAGAATTCATAATTCAACCATTTCATTGGTGTTTCTAGATCTTTTAAATGCTTGCTTCTCTTCCATGTCTTTTGCAGAATGTTTACCAAATTCACCACTGGTTTCAATGTTGGGGAACGTTTCCTCTGGCCGCTCAGTTTCCATTTTCTTGTATTTCTTGTATACACACCAATCTATACACAGCAAACAAGTGGGATCAGGCAGGACACCAAGGTTGGTGCAGCAGAGAAGCAGAGGATAATGGAATCTCCATATTATTTTAGTTTGCATTTCTCTAAAGGCCAGCCACATTGTTTCATGTATTTCTTGGTCATTTGCACTTCTTCTGAGAGATATCTGTTCATTTCACTTGCCCACTTCGTGATTTCTCCTGCATATTTGACTGCATGGTGGCTGTTCCCTCCCTTCATCCTTCCGTGAGTGTCTCAGTTACTCTTTTCTCATTGCTGGGATATACTCAACACCTAAAATGAAGGAAGGAAAGGTTTATTTAGCTCACAGTTACTGGAGGTTTCAGTCCATACTTGGCCAGCTCCAAGGCAGAGCATCACATCGCATAGAACATGCAGTTTATGGTGGCAGAACAACAACAATGGCAACAGAGAGACAGGCCTTGGATCACCCATAATCCCAGTGGATCATGAGTTAATCACCCATAATCCCGGTGGATCATGAGTTAATCTCAAACTCTAGATGTCCCCACCCTAGGACTGCATGAGGCTTTTGGGAGGAAAACTAGACACAAGCCAAGGGGCCGGGGAGATGGCTCAGTGGAATAAGTGCTTCCCTGGCAAGTGCAAGGGCGTAAGTTGGATCCCAGGTTCTGCCAAAAAAAAAAACAGGCACAAACCATAACAATGGAGCTCCTCAGTTGGCCACTCCCCCAGCGCTCTCTCCTCAGGCCCCCCCACCCACCCACCCTTCTCAGTGTCCAGCCTGACTTCTTTCCTGGGCTCCACACTCACCTTTCTGGCTAAATTAGAGACAATCACTGCAGGCTGTGCTCACCCAAGACTGCTTAGCTCAGCTGCTACCTCTCTGCTGCCTCTTTTGGCTCTGTTCCCTTGAAGCTCACAGCCACAGACAGGGTCAGTGACAGTCAAAACCAGCAGCTGCAGGCAAAACCCCAGTGTATACCTCAGAGAATTTGCCACTGGCCATGAAGCAGGGTGCCTGTGCTTCCTCTTGGGGACCCACAGCTGCTGTTTGTCTTCCCAGCAGCTCCCTCTCTTCAGCCCCAATGCCTGTGTGCCCAAGGCCCCAAAGCGTTGATCAGGTCTGCTCCATCCTTTCTCATTTTGTTTCCTCTCACCTCACTCTCCTGACCTGTGTCTCAGCTGTCCTGTGTCCTGTAGCTGGGCCAAAGCCCATGTAGCCAGCCCTGAGATCGAGAAACCAAAGCATCAGCTCACAGCCCACTCCTCCAGCCGTGACTGTGACTTCCAATACACAGCTTAGTTCTGTTCCTTTTAAACCTTGCACCAGTGGGATATAGAAGATATATAGAACTCTGGCCCTTGCACTTGCCAGGGAAGCACTTACTCCACTGAGCCATCTCCCTCGCCCCTCATTTTTGTCTTTTTTTTTTGCCATGGACTTTTTTACCCAAATGTTTTCTCGTGGAGCTCCTTTGGAGGATCAACCAAGGTCAGTCTTTAAGAACAAAGTTTAAGGACAGTCCTGTGAGTCAGTTCCTTTTTAATGCATTTGCATGGGTGGGTGCCTTGAGGAGGCTCCAAAGTGACAAGGGTACAGGTTCTGTGCTGTGCCCTCTTCTCAAAGTAAGCCTGGACTGCTCTAGAGTGATGGAGGTATGGGGTCATGTCTTGGTTTGAGGCAAACTGGAACTGAAGCATTTAGATCTGTTCTGTGACATTTAAAATCAACATCATAACCATGACAGTGCTTCCTTCCTAGATACTACTACTCTGAACTCATAAAATCAGTAATGATGGGCTGGATATGATGTTGCACACCTGTAACACACCTCCAACATTCTGGCAGGCTGAGGCAGAGGGTCAGAAGTTCAAGCCTTGGCTGGAAAGCTCAGCATGACCCTGTCCTAAAATTACATTTTTTAAAAAAATCATTAAATAAGGACTGCAGGTTTAGTTCAGTGCAGAGACCTGGGTTCAATCCCCAGTAATAGGGGGGTGAAAAAATAGAAGCACTGTTGTTTAATTTTTGTACCAGCATTCTCCAGAAATGATTTTAAAAATATATCCCTAAGCACATTGCAGAAATCAATAATCTATGGATTTCTACAACCAAGCCTCATCTCAGACTCTGTTCAGATTCCATAAAGGTCCTGAGTTTTATAAGAAAAGTCATCAGATACCTGCCAGTCCTGCTTTTCAGTGCCCACAAACTATATTTTCTCAGTTTACAAAACAAAGAAAGGGAGGAAAGGTACTTTGTTCTTGGAAATTCAGTCCTGCTTTCGAGGACTTATGTCTTGTCTTTGCCTACCACAAAAATAGATGTTTTATGATAAAGATGTTTATTTCCAAAGTATTTTTTCTAGGCTATGTAGATGCCGGGAATGCTGAAGACAGCTTTTCCTTAAATGTCATTTCTCCCCTTTCTGAGCCACTTGCTATGAAAATCTCACCTGCCGAGGTCTGACCTGGCAGCGGGGCTTGAGGCTGCAGCACACTGTGGTGAGGACAGCCACATACCTGTCTCAGCTCATCATTCTCCCGTTCAAGTAGCAGCTCAGGCTTTCCTGCCTTGAGCCTTTGCTTCTCTGTCCTCAGTACCCCCTGAGCAGTTCTCTGTCTCGTAGTGCTATAATTGGGTGTGTGCACACTTTCCACCCTTTCCTTCATCTCATTCCCCTTTATCAACTCGTTTGTTTATTTTGAGATGGTTTCTCTATAATCCAGGCTGGCCTCCAATTTTTGTTGTTGTTGTTGTGAACTGGGGGTTGAACTCAGGACCTTGCACTTGCCAGGCAAGAATTTATTCTACTGAGCCATCTCTCCAGTCCCTGGCCTCAATTTTGTGATGACCCTCCTGCCTCAGTCTCCTGAGTGCTGGGATGACAGGTGTGCACCATTTGTTTTCTCCTTTTCAGAGGGCAGGACTGTCACCTTTTAGATCTGGATTTCTAAGGCTACCACATAGAGACAGTTTATTTCCTCCTGGAAACCACATCTGTCACCCTGTGCAAACAGAAGTCTGGGCATTGACCAAGGGCCTAAAAATAATGCATATGGTTCACATTACATGGTGTTTGGTGTGTTAGATCTGTGTTGGGCATTGTATGGGAACTGTTCTGAGAGGCAGACTGAGAATTTAATACCATAGAGATTATAAACACAGAGCTAATGTTAGGGCCAAATTTTATCAGATTCCAATAACTATTAATTTTTTTAAACCTTTAAAATAATGTTTACTTCGAAGCTGAGTGTGGTAACATGTGCCTATAATCCCCGTACTGAGAAGCTGAGGCAGGATAATCACAAATTTGATGCCAGCCTGGTTTTCATAGTAAGAACTTGTCTCAAAAAAAGTTTATTTTGAAATAAATTAGGTATGGGCATCTAAGATAAATATACTCTTCCCAGATGAAGGAATACAAATGGCAAGTAAATATATGAAAAAATGCTCAATATCATTGGTCATTCAAGAAATGCAAATTAAAACATCTCACCCTAGAAAGAATGGCTATTATCAAGAAGTTAGCCAATAACAAATGCTGGAGAGTCTGTGGGGAAAAAAGGAACCCTTCCCCACTGTTGGTGGGAGTGTAGACTGGTATAGTCACTGTGGAAATCAGTGTGGAGATTGCTCAAAAAACTAGGATTAGAGGCTTCATTTGACTTAGCTATTCCCCTTGTGGGTATTTTTCCAGATGAACTGAAAACATCATACCACAGAGATATATGTATACCCATGTTTATAGCAGCACAATTTGTCATAGCTAACTCTTGGAAACAATCCAAATGCCCATCACCTGAGGAATGGATAAAAAAGATGTGGAGTCAGCTAGATAGCTCAGCAGACTAAAGCACCTGCTTTAGGCAGGCAGTGACCAGGGTTCAATCCCAGGTGCACTGTGCTGGCCCTGACCTCAGGGCACACTGAGAGGGCAAACGAGACTGGGCATGGTGGCACACACCTATAATCCCAGCTCTTGGGAGGCTGACAACAGGAAGATCACTACAAGTCCAATCTGTGTAGTGAGACCCTGAACTAAATACATTTTTTAAAAAAAAGATAAAGATGTGATTTTTTATACAATGGAGTACTACTCAGCTATAAAGACAAACTCAGGTCTTTTATAGGTAAATGTGTGCAACTAGAGGATATACTCAGAAGTGAAATAAATCAGACCCATATGAGTAAACATCATATTGTTTCCCTAGTATAAGAACCTGAAAGAGTAAATAAAATATGAAAGGTACAATAGATGTAGTAAGAGAAATTACTCAAAAGAAAAGAACAATTGGAATGAGAGAGGAGGAAAAAAAAGGAAGCAGGAAAAATATATGTATATACATGATAGCTAGGATGATTGTACAATTAACTTGTATTGATTTTTGAAATGAGCAGTTAATGACTAAAATTTTTATTTTGACCAATTTTACATGCTCATATCTGGTATTATGAGCAACTACTTTGAAGACAATAATGTGCAATATAACAACCATTGTAGAATTCCTATATCTTGTTTTTTGAAATTCTGTATTCTGATGTTTTATTTTTTATTCTCCTTAAAATAAAAATAAATTAAGTATAGATTAATGGGAATTTGGGAAGAATTCCACAAGGAGCTGCTCTGCAACCTTCCCTTCCTCCACTGACACAGATATCCTCTATAACTGTAATGCAAGATTAAAACTAGGAAGAGGGTCTACATTCCATAGTTATGGTCACCTGAGGTCATTGGTTAAAATATAGCATTTTAGTTAAATATGACTTGGAATGAAGACAGCATTCTTTGTACCATAAGCCTACATTTCAGTCACTAACAGGATAAATATTGAAAAAGAGCATGATTCAGCTAATAGGTTCTTAACTATTTGGGACATAGACCCGTTTTAATTTTTTTTTTTTAATGAGCAGAATATATTTATTGGGGGGAAAGACAGAAGGGGGACCTGGGTTGTCTCCGGGAAGCTGTCTTTTCCAGTGACTTTTATAGAGGAATACCATGCAGTGAGGCAGGTCTAAGGTGGTGGAAAAGAAATGGGAACTCACTTAGGTGGGCATGAGTTCGGACAAAACTATGGTCAATCTGTTAGGTTATAAGCGCTATTACTCAGGTAAAATTGATTAAATCCAGGACCAAGTGGGGAAGCAAGTCACATAGCAAGCAGGCATATATATAGGACAGGGTCCCTTCCTGTTGGGGGTTGGGCTAGTGACTTATTTGGACTCTTTCAAGGTGATTGATACCTATTTAAAATATCAGTCATTGATGCATATCCCTAGGGAAGTAGTGACTGCATTTGTTTACTTTTTTGTCTTCAGGTGTGGCCCATATGGGAGTGTCTGTGTCTTCCAAGTTGCAAGGTCACCTTGTCTTCTATCTTGTCTCCTTGAGGGCCTGGCCCTGTCTGACTGCCTATATTTTTATGTTTTGCTACTTCAGGCTGCCTTAAGGGCGGGTCTGGAGCTGAGAATCGAACCGCAGTCCTATGTGCCTCACTGGATTTGACCAGGCAGTGCTTTAAATAACTGAGCTATCCAACAAAGCCCCATAGATCCATTTTAGAAGACAATGAAATACTGACTTTTTAGCAAAGAAAAAAGAGAAGGAGAAAGAAGTAAAGATGCACATATGTGTACAGAAAGTTCATGGTTCCACGTATCCTCTCCACCATCCCAAAAATCTGCCAGGACTTCAGGTTGGCTGGCATTAGCCAGGTGGTGGAGTCCATCGTCAGCACCCAGAGGTGCTAGGTTTGAGCCTCAGCACTCCCCCAGTCCTGCTTTAGAGCAACATTAAAAAATAAAAAAAAATAAAAAATTCTAAATAAATTTGGAGCTCTTTAACCATCCTTATTAGTGTTTTGACCTTTCCCTAATTCTGTTCATAGAGAATTCACCCCACCCCAGCATCTTGTAACTCCTTCACTACTAGGACTAAAGGTCTCCTGGATGCTCTAGAGCGCTTGGTGACTTAAGGTATGGAGACAAAAAGAAGCAAAGGAAATAAAACCTCTGCTCCATCATGGCTAGCCTCTTCACTGCCCTGCTTTCCTGTGCAGAGATCTCCACTGAGCAGTGCCTCTCCACTCCATTCTCTTCACAGGACATCTCTAAGACTTGGAGTAGCTTGGGGTCATGCTCTGGGATTGGGGACCACATCTTGGTTCCAGAGGGGTTTCTAGGTCACACTGACCCTGCAGGAAGTATCTGCAGTCACCCAACAGAAGCTCCAGCCCTGGAACCATGTGTTTGGTCACAGGGCTGATACTTATCCTAATAAGGGGAAATTGGCTACGCACTGCCAGAAGAAAGCCAAAGCACTCTTACTATGCCTGTCTGCTCCCTAGTTTCTTTTTCTTTGTTTTTTTCCCCTCTCTGTACTGGGGACTGAACTCAAGGATTGCTATACTACTGAGCTACAGTCCCAGCAAACCACCCCCCTTGTAGCACTGGGTATTGAATCTAGGATCTCCTCTCTGAGCCACACCCTAATCCTTTTTATTTTGAGATGGACTCTTATTAAGTCTACATTGCCTAGATTGGTCTGGAATTCTAGAGTGCTAGAATTACAGGTGTGTACCACCATACTCAGCTGTCAGCTGTGTAATTTCTTATGGAGATTTCTTTCCAATCAGAAGTTTCAAAGTGAGTCTCATCTTTTCTGCTGATGAGTGTCCTGTAGTGCACAGTTGGTTTTTAACCACTTTAAGTATTAGAATGTAGTGCTGAAAAAAATTAAGGAAACAAATTTGATTCTAGCACACTGTATCCTTCCCCCTTCAGAATATGACTATGTTTAAAACAAAGACATGGACCTTTCTCCAATAAAGAAGGTTTAGGGTATGGCTCAGTGAGGGGATCCGAGATTCAATGTCCAGTACTACAAGGGGGGTGGTTTGCTGAGAATGTGGCTCAATAGTATAGTAATCCTTGGGCTCAATCCCCAGTATGTGGAGGGAATAAAAACAAAACAACAACAACAAAACCACCTCTGTCAGAAAACCTGTATTTAATTTGGAAGACAGTGGAGAGTGGGTGAAGGAGGACCTGGCAGCCTACCAGAGGTCTTTGACTTTACTGGGTAGTCAGCAACTCCCATCTACTGTCTACACAGGAGTCCTGTGTGGGACATGGGGCCAGAAACTATGCTGATGCCGCAAGTCATTTCCCAAGCCAACCTGGCATAGATTATTTGTCTAGGAGGACGTGGAGGTCAGAGAAGTGAATGAACCAATGAGTGTCACTGAAGCACTTAGTGAAGAAAGTGGGACTTGGCGCTCAGTTTCATGCTAGAGCTTCCCAGTGTACTCACAGGCCACTTGCAGGGGACGGATTGAAAGCTGTTACGTCCCATTTCACAGAGACATAGCCCTTCCCAGGAAACAGAATACTCCCTACATGGCTTCTCCATGTTGGTGAGAGAAGTCAGGGAAGGGAGGCCTGGACAGCCAGAGGCTGAGAATCTACTTACCTGCAGCTCAGCAGTGGCGTGCATGGTGTATCTGCAGACACAGTCCACCATGGCAGGGTGAGATAATACTACACATTGTCTTCTTTCCAGAGTCACTGTCTGGTTCCCAGAAGCTCCTTTAGCTGTTCTACCTCCCTGAGATCACTCAGCTTGAGGTGACATTAGCAGCTGTAGCCCCATGAGCTTTAGGCAGGCCCATACCAATTTATGAGGCTACCGAAGCTGCCACTACCCCACAGGCACATGCATGTGTGTTGATTTCTGGATGATTTTCTCTGAATTCTGAAGGAGCAGTAAAATTGGCAGAGATGCAGGTGTTCTCTGCATTTTTAGGATGTACAGCACATTCCCACACTCCTAGTTATGGCACAGGGAGAAAAACACTCTTCTGACCTTTACCTGCTCCACCTCATAGAGACAGAGGAAGACCAAGGAGAAAGCACACACTTTCTCCAGGCATCTCAGGCCCTCTCCTTTTAGTCCTAAAATGACATGCTATGACTTGTGTCTAGATGTCACCCCAAAGCCTCAAGTAGTCATAGGTGGGGCTTCTCAGGTATGGCTGGATCTCAAGTGTGTGACACTGGGATTTAGTTTGTGTGATTTAAGTCCACTGACTGGTTTGGTGTAGTTCTGGGTAGTATTAAGGGACCCACCCCCCATGAGTGCTACCCACCCCAAGGGCAGGTAGCCTGGATAGAATATAAGGGACAGAGAGAGAGTTATCACTTGTCCCTTGCTGCTTGCTGCCTTTTGCCTGCCATGAACTGTTTCTCCTCTTCAGTGTCCTCTGCCTTGCTCCAGTGAGCTATAAATTCAAACATCTACCAACTGTGAGCCGAAGAACCCTTTCCTCCTTTAACTTTTAAGTGTCAGGTATTTTGTCTCAACAACCAAAAAATTAACTAAAACAAGATGAATCCATCCTGCATGAAGAGTAGGCTCTCTGCATTGGCAGGCTCTGTTAGGAGGCCAGTGTACCCCAAGGGAACCCTGCCACTCTCCAGAAATGTGTCTTCACCAGGAAATCACACAGTTGGGCATGGCACAGTGATGTGAGTCAGGGATCCTGGGCTTCCTTCTCTACTGGCCACTTTTATACTCATGAAGCTTGCCTATTTTTTCAGTTACTTTGTAAGTGCAATAAGATAACATGTTTGAAACTGTTATGAAAACTAAAGAGCCACTCATGGTGGCACTCACATGTCATTCCCACATTCTGGAAGGCTGAGGCAGGAAATTCACAAGTTTGTGCCAATCCTTGGCAACTTGGCTAGATGTTATCTCTTTTTATTTTATTTGTTTTAAATTTATGTATTTGATACAGGGTCTCACTACTTAGCTCAGACAATGATCTCTTGTCTCAGCCCTAGCACTGGGATTATAGGTGTGTGCTATCATGCCCAGTTTCAGTGGCCTGTGGGCCCAGCACAGCATGCAGTAACAGGGATTAAACCTGGGTCCTTGTGCTTGCCCGGCAGATGCTTAGATGATTGAGCTAAGCTATCTTGCCCTCACCCCCCCATCTTCTCTCTCTCTCTCTCTCTCTCTCTTTTTTTTTTTTTTTTTTGGTTGCGGAACCGGGCATTGAACTCAGGCCCTTGTGCTTGCCAGGGAAGCACTTATTCCACTGAGCCATCTCTCCAGCCCCGCATGGTGGCTCACACCTATAATCCTCACACTCTGGAGGCTTAGGCAGGAGCATTGCTGTGAGTTTGAGGAAGGCTAAGCCACATAGGAAGTTCAGAGCCAGCTTGAACTATATAGATAGTGAGATGTCTCAAAAAAAAAGAAAAGAAAAAAAATGGAAAGGGCTGGAGATATAGCCCCCTGGTAAAGCAGTTGGTACCTATAGGACCCTGAATTCATTTCTTAGTACTGTAAATAAATAAATAATTCTGTGGTAACTAAAGACACTTTAAAAAGTAATATCTTAGCTGCATGTGGTAGGGCATACCTGTAGTACTAGCACTTAGGAGGCTAGGACTGCCTCAAGATCAGGCCAGCCGGGCTTTTAAAAAGCTAAAATAAATTTTAAAATTTGAAAATGAATATCCTTTAAACATTTGGATTTGGCTATCTTCTATCTTTCCATGGCTAATCTGCATAAACTTCCTTATCTGAGTTCAACCACTAAACATATGTAGTCACCTTGACTCTATACAGGGTGGACTTGATTAATCCTTTAACATTCAGTACAATTGAAAATGGTCTAATGAAAGAAAGGCTTTCTAAATTAATGTGTCAAGTAAGTATTTTATGCTAAAACTTACAAAAACCAACAATCAAGGGCCTGTAGAATAAGCGTTTGCCTGGCAAGCACAAGGTCCTGAGTTCAATCCCCAGTACTGCAAGCATTAAAAAAAAAAAAAATCAGATTAATATAATTTTAGTAGTTTTATTCTTTTGTGACTGGTGATTAAGTCTGTTTTTGGTTTTGTCTTGTTAATAAAAATATTACAACTAATTAATGCTGGAAACAGATTATGGGACCTGTATTCTGTCCTGGTAGGCTGGGTTCAATGGGAACTATCATCAGGGGGAGTGGTTCTGAAGAAGGCCCTCAGCCTAGTAGAATGTGTGAGCCCTAACACAGCTGCCAACATCTAGCAGAAATCAGTGTTCAGAATTGCTCAATATAAAGGGGCCCAATCATCTTCACTGAAATCAGGGTTTTCTTTGTTGAGTTTTTTTGTTTTTTTGTTTTTTTTTGCGGAACCAGGGATTGAACTCAGGCCCTTGCGCTTGCCAGGGAAGCACTTATTCCACTGAGCCATCTCCCTGGCCCAATCAGGGTTTTCTTTGATGAAAGACTGTTATGAGTGGATCCTAGACTTTATCAATAACCAGTTGACATGTGATGCCCTTGTTGTTGCGTTTACTGCCATAGACAAGGTAATATAGTAATGACTGGCAATTGTTTTTTTCTCTGTGAATGCCTGGATTCCCTAGGTGGTCATAAACAATACTGTGGCTCCCTCCCAAAATATGAGGCAATAGACCAAAGAGTTTGCAAGTCCAGGCTGGGGAGGCTTAGCTCAGGGCTCTAAGCACCTGCCTGGCAAGTGCAAGGACCCAGGTTCAATCCCCAGGGTTTGATCCCCAGTACCACATGCTGTGCCAGCCACCAAAACTGGGCATGGTGGTACACGCCTGTAATCCCAGCAATGGGAGGGCTGAGACAGGAGGATCACTACAAGTCCGAGTTATACAGCAAATGAAATGGCGTGGTGGCATGTATCTGTAAACTCAGGACTTGGGAGGCTGAAAACAGGAAGATCACTATGAATCCAATCTGCAGTGAGACCCTGTTGACCCTGTACTAAATATATTAAAAAATAAATAAACAGTGGCAGAAGAAATAATACCAAGAAATAACAGATGGGATCACATCTAATTAAAGTTGCTGCATAGACAAGGAAACAACCAACAGTGAAGAGACAGTCTATAGAATGTGAAAATAATTTTGCCAGCTGTTGTATAGAAAGAGGATTACTCAAAAAATTAGGACCATCCCCCAAAAAAGTAAAAGACCCAATCTCAAATGGACAACTGAATTGAATAGAAACTTCTCCTAAGTACAAATGGCCAATAATTATTGAAAAAATACTGATCATCCCTGGCCATTAGAAATACAAATCAGAAGCACAATGAGAAGTTGAGCCTAGTTGTGCCTATAATCCCAGCACTCAGAAGGCTTAGAAATGCTGCAAGTTTGAGACCAGCCTGGGCCATGTAGTGAGTTTAAGGCCAGCTTGAGCTACCTAGCAAGACCCTGTCTCAAAAAATAAAAAGTTGGGCATGGTGGCACATGCCTGTAATCTCAGCACTCAAGAGGCTGACGCAGGAGGATCACTGCGAGTTTGAGACCAGCCTGGGCTACAAAGTGAGCTCAAGGCCAGCCTGAACTGCATAACAAGATCTTGTCTCAAAAAGATGATAAAAGAGGGGCTGGGGAGATAGCTCAGTAGAATAAGTGGTTGCCTGGCAAGTGCAAGGTCCTGAGTTCAATCCCCAGTTCCGAGGGAAAAAATGATAAAGGAATAAAAAAAAAAAATCACAAAAGACACAAATAATCATCTTACCCAAGAAAGAATGCTTGTCATCGGAATATTAATCACAAATGCTGGTGAGGTACAGGGGAGGGAGGAACTCTACTAGATTGTCAGTAGGAATGTGAACTAGTACATCTACTGTGGAAATCAGTATGGAGGTTTCTCGAAATATTAAAACTAGAAATTCCATTTATTCTGCTATTCCACAAGGTATCTTTCTAAAAAGATGGTTAAAGTTAAAATTGTCGTATTATAGGGATACATGCACACCCAAGTTTATAGCAGCACAATTTATAACAGCTATATGTTGGAAACAGTGTATATGTGCATAAACAGACAAATGGATAAGGAAACTGTGGTATTTATATGTGATAGAGCACTAAGCTACCATAAAGAAAAACTGGAGGCATTTGTAGGTAAATGGATACGATTTGAAAACATAATGTTGAAACAAATCAAACTGAAATATCACATGGTTTCTTCTTATATGAGAAGCATGCATATATTCGAATAAATTATAAAATAGAAGAGATAAATAGAAAGTATGGAAAAGTTCAAATTCTTTCCCTAATTACAAATTTCACTGTTTTAAAAGTTTTCCGGGGCCAGGGAGATAGCTCAGTGGAATTAGTGCTTGCCTGGCAAACACAAGGTTCTGAGTTTGATCCCTGGTACCACCAAAGAAGGAAGGAAGGAAGGAAGGAAGGAAGGAAGGAAGGAAGGAAGGAAGGAAGGAGATTCCAATATATATGCTAATTAGTTTCATTCACACTACTAGTTTATCTTAGTTCATTGAAAAGAAAGTTTTATGTTATCTGTTTCTTTCTTGTAAGAGTATTTTTGTAATCCCAGCCCTTGGGAGACTGACACAAGAGGATCACTGTTAGTTTGAGGCTAACCTGGGCTACATAAGGGAGTCAAGGGTAGACTGCACTACATAGCAAGACCATGTCTCAAAAAAAAAGTGCTGGGGCCGGGGAGATGGCTCAGTAGACTAAGTACTTTCCTGGCAAGCACAAGGGCCTGAGTTCAATCCCTGGTTCAGGCCTCCCATCCCCCCCAAAAAAAATCTTTTTATGTCTTGTATCCTGACTAACCACTTGGAGGATAACTAGACACAGTGTAGTAACTGTTGTTATTCTCTTGATTAAGAGATTTTGTTTTCTCGTAAGATAAAAAATGAAAGATTGAGGAACTGTTTCACACTGTAGATGTCTAAGGTGACATAAGTCCTCAGCCCTTTGCACTGAACTATATCCCCAGTCCTTTTAAAAATATTTTTATTCTGAGATAGTTTCACTGCATTGCTTAGGCTGGGATTGACTTGCATCCTCCTGCCTCAGTTTCCCAGAGTTCAGAGTTTACAGATGTGTGCTACCACACCTGTCCAGTAAGAATATAAAATATCTTACCGATGTTCATACCTGATTTTCATAATTATATTGTGCCTCCTAAGAAATGCACAATGAAGCATTAAGCAGTAAAGGTACACCATGTCAGGAATAATGGGTTTCTTTATTCAGAGTACCAGAGATTGAACCCAGAACTTCACACATGCTGGTTTGTATCTCTGAACTGTATCCCTATCCTGGGGGGAAAGAAAAATTTAAAGACATCTTCTGGTTGCATGCTGTGTATGTGTGTGTGCATGTTCTGAAGATTGAATCCCAGGGTCTTTGCACAAGCTACAATTGACACATAGCAATTACACATTTATAGTGCACACTGTAGTCTCATGCTTTTTTCCTTCTTTTTTTTTTTGCAGAACCGGGGATTGAACTCAGATCCTTGAGTTTGCAGTCAAGCGCTTATCCTACTGAGCCATCTCCCCGGCCCCTATAAGGATTTTTTTTTCTCTGAATGCCTTCAGGGCACGTTTGGCTGGCTTGAGTTGTGGGGATCAAACCACAGCAACCCGAGGCTGACAGCTTTGTGGAAGCAGCCACTTAAAGAACTGAGCTAGGGCCAGGCCCCCTCTCGTGCTTTTTTATGGATAGAAGTCACATCACCACTTGTCTGGAAGAGTGCCTGCTCTGCTGGTTTCTTTGACTCTCCTGGATACACTGAATAGGTGTCATCGAATGAGGTCGAAACAGTTGAACATGGAGTCCTTAGCGCTTTTGTGGGGGAAACTAGTAAACATTAATGTCTGAGGAATTGGTAAACAGCATGAGATTTTAAAAATTATTTTTGCAACTTTAAAAATCTATGAAAGTGTTTCAAAATAAAATGTTCAAGTGTGTAATGCAAAACCTAATAGGAGAAAAATAAAAGACAAAAAACTTTCATAGACTAAAATTTTATAGGCATCTTACAAAAGTTATACCTGTATTCGGCCACAAAGGAAAAATCTTAAATAAATTCCCAGAAGCACAGAAATTAAGCCACGTGCACTATAATGCATCAAAATTAGCAAGCAAATGTAGAAAATTTCAATTTAAAAATCAAAACCATTTAGATATTTCCCATCAACTCTCTTTGTTGTTGTTTGTTTTTTGAGACAAGGTCTCAGTATGTAGTTCATGATGACATTGAATTCACCATGTTGTCCATTCTGCCCTGGAACTCATGGCGGTCCTTCTGTCTCAGCCTCCAAAATGCTGGAATTACACATGTATGTCACCCAGCTCCCATCAACTTTTTTTTTTTTTTTTCCTTTTGGCAGAACCAGGGATTGAACTCAGATCCTTGAGTTTGCCAGTCAAGCGCTTATCCTACTGAGCCATCTCCCTGGCCCCTCATCAACTCTCTTGAAAGAGTAACTGAACCAAAGAAGTCTAAACTGTATTTCTAATTTACTGAGAAAATAATGAATAAAAACAATGGCATATTGCCTAAACTACTAACAATGGAATATCCACAGCCTAAAAAATATCAAGAAAGGGGCTGGGAAAGAAGAAAGAAAGAAAGAAAGAAAGAAAGAAAGAAAGAAAGAAAGGAAGGGGCTGGGGAGAAGGCTCAGTAAGGCCCTGAGATCAATCCCTGGTTCTGCAAAAAATAAAAAAATGTAAAAAATCAAGAAAGAATAACAATAACAAATAAACCATGTGCAGTCCTAAGAGTTAGAGTAAAAACAAGGAAATAGTACCCAGGAGAAAGATGACTTTGTCTCAGAGCTCCCCCAGTGGTTGGCCAGCTGAGTTGCATTTGGGGCAGAATCAGGTGCTGCATGGGTGTGTGTGTGTGTGTGTGTGTGTGTGTGTGTGTGTGTGTGTGGCAAAAAAAACCAAAATATGATATTACATTCACCTGTAATCCCAGCACTTGAGAACCTGAAGCAAGATTGCTGCCAGTTTTGAGGCCAGCCTGGGCAACATAGATCAATCCCAGCTTACAGTACAGAGTGAGCCCTATCTCAGTAAATAGATTTGGTTTCATGAAATAGCACAAGGTGCTACTCAGTGTTTTTCATATCAGTCAGTGTGTACTCCAATTGTTTCCTTTTTGCCTTTTTTTGCTCATTTTCTTTACTCCCTACTCCTCAGTTTCTTCCAATCCTCTGAAAACTGTGTATTTCCGTTTTTTATTAGCCTGTGCTTACGATATATTCATTGTAGAGTTGGTAAATCTTAATTCTCTTTATTTCCCCCCTCATTCTTCTCCCTTCCCCCCATCTCTTGGTCCCCTCTTTTATTTGCAAAAGATCTATTTCCCTGTTGCAAATCATTCATCCTCTACTTCACTCATTTACTTATACATTGAGTTTTTCATATAAGATAAATCTATAATTAAGCTGTGTGTCATTGATTTCACTTAATTTTGTGGATTGAGGTATATTCATTTACCTACAAAGGACTCGTTTATCTTTATGGTTGAGTAGTGCTCCACTGAATGTAAAGGCGAAAGAGTTATATGATCTGAAGAGAAACCAGTATATCCAATGAATGTAAATACCACATTTTCTTTATCCTTTCATCTGTTAATGGACATATGGGCCACTTCCAAGATTTAACTATTTTGAGTGTGCTGCTATAAATATGGCTATGCGTGTGTCATCATAATATGATGTCCTTACCTCTCTCAAGAAGTTACCTAGAAAAGGAATGATTGCTGGGTCCAATGGAATTTGGAATTTTCATTTTATGAGGAATTTTCATATGATTTCCATAGTAGTTGTACTAGTTCACATTCCCACCACCAATGAAGAAGTGTTCCTTTCCTACCCCTCAGCTTTACCAACACTTACTTGATTTCTTGATGATAGCCATTATTTCTGGGGTAAGATAGACTCTGTAGATTGTTTTAAGTTGCATTTCTGTAATAGCTAATAATGTTAAACATTTTTTCATGCATCTATTCATTTCACTTGCCCTTTTTTAAAAAAATTGTATTTGGTTGTTATAGGGTCTCAGTACTAAGCTCAGACTTGTAGTGATCCTCCTGTTTTCAGCCTCCCAAGCGCTGGGATTACAGTCATATCCTACATGCCCAGACTGTGGCTGGCTCAGCCTGCCTCGGGGGCAGGGCTGGCATGGCATATGTTGTGGGGTTGAACTTCAATCCCTGCACTTGCCTAACCTTAAGCAGGCACTTTAGTCTGCTGA
Source organism: Octodon degus (assembly GCF_000260255.1). Classification (NCBI taxonomy): domain Eukaryota; kingdom Metazoa; phylum Chordata; class Mammalia; order Rodentia; family Octodontidae; genus Octodon; species Octodon degus. The sequence goes on along the minus strand of NW_004524604.1, from coordinate 2,163,192 downwards.
ACTATCTTGCCAACCCGACTTGCCCATTTTTTTGATGGGGTCTTTTATTTTGGGAAGCCTAATTTTTTTTCAATTCCTTATACTGTATATTCATGCTGTTAGATCTCTCCTAGAATAGTTGCCAAACATTTTTCCTATACTGTAGGGTTTTTATTCAGTTGTAAGGCTTATCAAGCCTTACACTCTTCTTGATAAGCTGTATTCAGTGGTGCCTACTGAATGAACCCAAGAGTTGTAAAAGAAAAAAAAATTGTTTTTTTAGACCTGGCAAGATAGCCAAGTGGTCTACAGTGCCTGTTTGGGCAAGCTTAGGCAGGCGCAGGGGACCACAGTTCAATCCCTGGCACCATGTGCAGTGCCACCCCTCCTCTCAGGGCAGGCTAAGCAGGCCAGAAAAAGAAAAAAAAGAGTTATAAAGAGTCTTCAAGATTTCACTGAGGGGCCAGGGAGATAGCTCAGTAGAATAAGTGCTTGCCTGGCAAGCGCAGGGTCCTGAATTCAATCCCCAGTATCATTTAAAAAAAGAAAAGAAAGAAAAAAAAAAAAAGATTTCACTGAGAAGTTACTAACAGGGCTGGGGAGATAGCCTGGTGGTCTAAGCTCCTACATAGCAAGCACAATGACCCTAGTTTGATCCCAGGTACCTCATGCTGTGCCAGCACCAGAACCAGGCCCGGATGTGCTGTGCTGGCCACCAAAACTGGGCATGGTGGTACATGCCTTTAATCCCAGCATTGGGGAGGCTGAGACAGGAGGATCACTACAAGTGCAAGCTATGTTAGCGAGATCCTGTACCAGATAAATATTTTTTTTTTAATTTTTTGACAGCAGAGACACAACTAGTACACTGCCATTTAACTTTACATACAAAAAAGGGAGCCTAGAAACTGTAAGATAAGAGGGAGAATACCAAATAGCCACAGAATGCAGCTTAGCCAAGTGTATAGGTCAAGTTAGTAGACAGGTCAAGTTAGGCTAAATGAAATTTTAAGAAGAATAATTTGTATTGGGGAAAAGTATATCTGAATTGGAAGCTTTAATCTGGGCATTAAGGATATCAGTAGATAGAATTTACTTTTGTGTTTGATTTTACAGATTTTTTTTTTTATTGCCCCAAATGCCTTCAGGGCAGGTTTGGCTGGCTTGAGTTGTGGGGATCGAACCACAGCAACCTGAGCCTGCTTTGTTGAAGCAGCCACTTAAAGAACTGAGCTAAGGGGCAGGACCCCAATTTTACAGATTATTGATAAAGGTTCACATCCAGCCTTGGATGGGAATGTATTTGGAATGTCAGAGGAATACTGGAATATGTGAGAAATAGTAGTAGAAAGAGAGGTGGAAATCTCAGGTAAGGACTAGACGTGGTAGGCTTGGTGGACCATGGTAAGACCTTGAGATTTGTGTTGTCTCTCAAGGATTTTGCAGGTGTCATCCAATTCCTTGCTTCAAAGGAGCTGGTGTTTGTGAGGATGGACTATAATAATGGAATAATGCTGGGCATGGTGGCTCACACCTGTAATCCCACCACTTAGGAGGCTGAGGCAGGAAGATTTTTGCGAGTTTGAAGTCAACCTGAGCTATAAAGTGAGTTGAAGGCCAGCCTAAACTGCATAGCAAGACCGTGACTCAGAAGGAGAAAAAGATAAAATGAAATAATGGAATAAAAGTGGAAGCATCTCAACCACATTGAAAGCCATGGTAATATGTACTATAGTAGCAGCAACAGCAATGTGAAGTGTTTAATCCACAATGGTGACATTGGCTGTGGGTGAAAAGGAATCAAGGGTGACTTGATTTTTTGCCCCAGCCACTGCTGGTATACCATCCCTGCTAGCCCCTTTCTATGACAGCAGGAGTTGCTTCCTGGAGGTTATTTTGAGGCAAAGACATTAGATACTGCAGACATCCTGAAAAGATGAAAGGGACTTGAATCTGGGCAGAGGGTCTTAGTAGGAAGAAACATTCTGAGGGCACAGACATGGGAAACATCTAGGAGATACAAGTTGCCACTTAAGGTTATTTACTAAGATTGAACATAGCTTGATCTTTGTTCCAGTAAATCCACTTAATTCATACAAACCCTAGAACAGAAGAACTGTGTGAGCCCCATTTCAGTTGTGTTGTGTTGTGTTGTTCTGTTTTTTGGGACAAACTGTTACCTAGGCTGGTCTTGAACTCTGGTTTCTTCTACCTCTCTCTCCAAGTGGCTGAGATTATAGGTGAGCACCACTGTGTCTGGCTTAAGACCTGTTTTTATTTTTGCAGTTCTACAGCTAACAATGTTTCTTAACTTTTTAAAAGGATTATAAACAGGGAAGCAGGAATATGCAACAGAAACCATACATGCCCCTCAAAACCTAAAATACTGACTACCCAGTCGTTTACAACCATTAGTTTGCCAACCATTAGCCAGTCAGCCTTCAAGAACTTGTGTGAAATAGTTCTCAGGCCCCAGCACAGAGACGCTGAATCACTTGCTCTGGGAGGCTTCTTTGAACACGCTGTCCAGGCAGCTGAGGTGTGAGACCCACAAGCCTTCCATCCCTGTGCACCAGAGTATGAAGGGACCAGCGATTATAACAGCATCGCACAAGACAGCCCCAGCAATTATGTAAATTATGATAAACACAATGGGATATTCTAGATACGAAGGGCATGTTTGAAATGCATAGGCCCTGTGTCTCTGAGTAAGACCTGACCTATCTAAGCCTGTTTCCTCATGGGTAATAAGGGCATAAAAAGCTAGTTTATCAGGTTATTATGAGGCTTAAATGATTCCATAAATAATGTTAAAATTGCCTGGTACATGCGTATCATATTTAAAAGGCACTCTACCTGTAAGAATGCTTTAAGGAAAACTAGCTCTGGTTCATTTAATACAAGTGACAGTTTACAAAATTATTAAGCAATCTACAGTCTGTAGATTTTGGCAGCCCAAATGGTGGCCTTGCCTTTCTAAAGTTGTTTTTACATTTGTAAAACATGTTAAATTGTCCTTATTGGATTGTGAAAAAAACTAATGAAACGTGCTCACATCACGTTGGTACTACCACTAATAAACCTGTCCTCTTTTCTTTTCCATGAACTTCCATTTTATGTTACCATTTCTTCAACCCTACGTTCCAAAATTCTTCTGCAATTTTGATATTCTCTGAAAATACTTCTAGGCCTAAAGGACAGAGTCATCTTTGCCAAGATTTGGGTTGTCCTACTGGTCAAGGTCAGGAGCTGATGTTATCATAGGTGAATCTTGGACCTGGGACCAGGCTGTAACTCTGGCATGCAAGTTGCTCAGTGTGCACTTGGCCGGGCGAGGTACCGAGGGTCACGTGAAGCATCAGCTGTCCTCTGTCCATGAAGCCATGTCATGGCTTTCCAGCAGCCCAGGGTCGAGCTTCTGCAGGCCCAGGATGCACAGTGCGGTGAAGGATTCAGATGACCTGATCCTCCGTGCTCCAGAACGGATTACAAAAACACAGGTGAAGGCCCCAGCTGCTGGAGTCGAGCTGGTACTTGCGCACACCTAGCACAGCGCCATCGGTGACTCTGCGCGCGCTCACGGAGGCCTAGGGAACGTCGCTGCGCAGAGGCGCGGCGCGGCGCGGGCTGGACGGGAGCGGCCGCCCCTGTGACGTCAGATTAGGCACTCGCCGGCAGCAGCCGGGTTCTGGCTCCCGGCTTTCCGGCGCTAGAGTCCGCGAGCATACTGCGCGTGCTCCGCGCAGGGACGCGAGGAGGTTGGGTCCGGAGCTCAAAGGAGATGCGTGATTGGCTAACGCTGTGCTGGGGGGTTCCCTGGCCCTTTCGGCAGGGGTAAAACAATAAGGGGGCGGTGGCCAAGGGGGCGGGACGTTCGTGTTCCCGTTCGGTGGCCGCAGCGCCGGGTGCTCGCAGAGGGGTGGTTGTGCGCGAAAGGAGCTCACAGTTCTGCGTCTTCGGAGCTTTTAGATTTGTTCTGAGGGAGAGCCATTGAACGAGGAGAAGCCGCGGCTGCCTGTCCTCAGCGACTCCTTTGGCTGCGCCCCGCACTACGCACCCGCCGCGTTTGTTGGCTGGAGGTGTGTACGGGGGCGACCGGGAAGGCCGGTGTGGTGGCCGGTAGGGGACATTCCGTGCGTGCCCGCAGCAACCGTCCGGCGCACGAGCGCGGAGACTGAGGGGCTGCAGCGGGAGACATTGTTCTCGCCGGCTGCGTACGCTGAGTGTGCGTGGAAAAGCCGAGCCTGTCCTCCAAGGTGAGGGGCGGAAGGCGGGTGCGCGCGGGCCGGGCGAAGGGCCCAGGGCTCTACTGAGCCCGGGCTAGAGAGGACCGGTGGCCTGGGGAGGCTTTCCCGCTCCGATGCGTTTTCAGCCGGTCTTCCACAGGGACGCTATAGCCGCCCCGCCCTTGGGGGAGGGGAGCGCGGCAGGAGCGACGCAGATGCGAAAGTCGCGGCCTCCGGGCACCATTTCTGCACCGGAAACCGGATCCGAGGCCGCCGAATCGGCCGGCTCCCGGGTCCCGGCGCCTTTACGTTCCACCACCCCCGCTTCCACCCCCTGGCTTAACTGGAGAGCTCTGTGATTCGGGTTAAACCTGTGCCACCTTAGCCTTTCAAGGCAGCAGGTCCCTCACGGACCCAGGAACGAGGCTTGGGGGCTTTGTGGAATGGTTTCTGTGCCGCTGCTGTCTTGCAGGGGTGGAAAACGGAGAGGAACGTAAACTTGCCTGGATTGTGTATAGTTTTGTAGTCGGATCTGATCGGATTTTCCCAGAGTTTTTGAAAGCAGATTTCTTAAGGTGGCCCTGTGCTGCTTTGGGGCGAATATAGATTTGCGCCTACACTTTTCCGCATGAATCACCTCCGCACCCTGGTATAACCAGCATTTTAGTGAATTTTGCGGAGAGGTACCTTTGCCCTTTTAAAAAACGGAAAGCAGAACTCAAGCACCTGAGCTAGAATAGCAGTTGTCCCCGTTTTCTTATGTGGTATTGTTCTGTTACTAATGGATCAAGGCACTCAGGTATCTTTAAGGCTCAGGATCCTTGTGCTATTTTCCAAGCGTTAGCATTGCCCTACCTGAATCTAGGAGCCATGAACTGCAGCTGGAGTGGACCTCGTCCACTCCATATTTGGCGGTTAATATAGCCTTGGGCATGTGAATAAAGTTTCGGAGTAAACACTTGGCCACCCCTAATCTGGTGGTCTTTTTGTTATTCAAGATTTCTGTTCTTAAAAACCGGTTTATTCCGATGGCTAAATTGGGTGTTTCTTTGGTGTTATTATCTTTGTTTCGTATTTTTAGGGTTAGGCCTGTGTGTTCTTGCGTTGTGATTTAATCTCTACAGGTTGTTTAGTTTTGAAAACTTATTAAGGACTTTATAGGAATGATTCCTGCTTAGAGCTGTCAGTTCATTCACTGAGTGAACCAGAATGTCTGTGCAGCAGATGGGATCAAAAGTGGCAGCTAAAGAAAGTCATTGGTAACTGCATGGACAGCTTCACTGACTTGAGTGTTCAGCAGTTGAATTGTCAGTGAGCAGCTTCTTGTTTGAACAGAATTTTGATGAGAGACAAAGTTTCGGTATCAATTACTGGAAATTCATATCGTTTTTAGATCTTAACAGCTCATGCATAATTATTGCTAAATGAGGATTGAGAATCAGTTCCCTAGTTACTTCGAAAAGATTTTTCCAGTATTTTAAGTTGAATGGGTATGTATACAATGAAACAAACTTAAGAGCTGCTTCAGACATGTATTCCAATACACCTGTTTAATATCTAATAAAATAATAGAGATAGCAATAGAATCAGCTTTTGGTACTTCTGCTTATTGTCTTCTGTCTTGGTATTTTATCCTGTTTTGACATCATAGCACATATATTGTGAATGATGTTTGCACTTCCTGTTGTGTTACTAGCCCGTTGTATTCCTTTGCCTTTTACTACTCCCAAGTGTTTCAAATAAGCTAAAAATTGTTTGTTTGTTTTTTTTAATTGATTTCTCTTAATCTCCATTCTCTGGTTTTCCTTCCAAAGAGATTCTTGTACTGAGGAAAGCATTACTAGACCAGGAGGCTCAATTTCAAATTCTGTCTTAGAACTATAGCCCAGTAACTTTAATCTCCTTTTCCTTGAGTTCTAAATACATTTTCTTTTCTGTAACGACGCTAATGTATCTATTTCAATGAGATAAACGAGTTATTTTTTTTAGATTTTTAAAGCATAATAATAAGTACATGCGTTTTATTTTTGTGGAGCAGCTCTTCTGTGTGTCTGGAGGTGAGGGGGGCAAACTAGGGAGACCCTGCAACCCATTGTGTTTACTGTGTTGTCTGGGCTGGTTTCTACTTCCTGGCCCAAATAGTCCTACAAATGCAGCTTCCTGAGAAGCTATACGCACTGGTCAGGGCACAGGATTTCATTTCCATGTGTTAATGATTGGACACTAATAGTTTGTGGGGCTAGGAGATCACTTGGCAGCTTAAGTACCTGCCTGACAAATAGAAGATCCTGAGTTTGATCCCTGGTTAACCCCCCTCACAAAAAACAAAACAAAACAATAGTTTGTGAATTTCAGGACTTGCCAACTTACCTGTGTGACCTGGGAGAAGAGGGCCCTAAGTCCTGGCTTCACTTTATTTCTGTCACCATTCTTCAGTTTGGTTTATGAAACTTTCTTTCAACACATTGGAAGTCACTGCTCCACAAAGATAGAATACTGCTGTGATTGTTAAGTCACTTTAGACAGAGACCATCAGCAGCTTGGGGAACTTCCAGATTGATAAGGGATGTAAGTAGAAAATGAATGTGACTCAATGAGAATGGGCTTTGGGCTGACTAATGTGAGAGCTCTCTTTCCTGGACAAATGGTGGGGAGCTTCCCATTTGTGCTAGGGGAGGTCCTAGCACAAGCATATTCGTTGATACCGTTCTTTCTGGCAAAGAGAACTACAACCTGTTACTGGAAATACTAGAAGATCCAGAAATGATTGTGCTTTGGGGGAGTGGAACTGGGAATTGAGCCAAGCTATGTACCAGCCCATGCCCATCCCCCTTAGATCTTGAGATAGGACCTCACTAGATTGCCCACACTATCTTTGAATTTGTAATCCTCCTGTATCGCAGTAGCTAGGGTTAGAGGGGTGTGCCACTAGGACAACCTGGCTTTTTAATGAGAAAATATGATTTTCTTTTAATTAGTCTTCATTTCAGCCATTTTCTCCAAACATTGAAATAGACACCAAAGAACAACATGTGATAAGTGAATTTTTTGCTATTTGTTTTAATGACATAAATTTGAATGTGCCCTCGCCAAAATACTTGGGACCAGAAGTATTCAGACTGAAGGGTTTTTGGATTTTGGAATGTTTGCATAGGCTTTACCAGCTGAGCATGTTTAATCTCAGAGATGGAAAGCTCAGAAATCTGAAACTTTTAGGTTGTAGCACATCTGACCAGGTGTTTGAAGTTACACCTAAGCATTTTATCATTATATGGTAATGCACAAGTCCCTTTAATCAGAGCACAGAGCTGATTCTATTTCAGAGCCCTCAGAAAATCATGACAACTGACAGAATCCAAAATTATGTTGTTTGGTTCATTTGTCTTTTCTGTTGTAAAATGTTCTGATAAGTATTGTACTACTTGTAGACAGCTTAATTTTATTCATTTGCCTACGTTGTGTACAGTCCTTTATGTTAATGAAGTAATTTCTGAAGTGTAAATTTTACCTTTTTTTCAGTGTTTTTTTTTTTATATGGTTCTGTAGTCTTTGATACTATTTCAATGACTGCATGTGAACTATTGTGGTTTTTGTCTCGTTGTCCCCTGAAAGCTTCATGTAGTCAAGGGACACAGACTTCTAGAGTTCGAGACAAACTCATGATCCACTGGGATTATGGGTTTTAGTACTGCAGGGATTATGGGTATGTTTACTTCCCAGAGCCTGAATGCAATTTAAGAAAGACAGACTTCCGTTCTGTTACCATTGTTGCTTTTCCTCCTCCCTTGGCTCCTCTTGCTCTTTGCCACCACTATGAACTGATGCTCTCTTCCACGCTGCCTTGGAGCCAGCCTAGTATGGACTGAGACCTCCAGTAACTGTGAGCTAAATAATAAATAAAACCTTCCTTCCTTCATTTTGGGTGTCGGGTATTTGTCCCAGCAACAAGACAAGAGTGACTGAAGTAACCATCAAAGATGTTCCACAATTTATCATTTGAAAACATTAGAGAGTGCTTTCAATCTAGGCAGTTTTTCTTTCTTTTTTCTTTTCTTTCTTTTTTTGTGGGGCGGGACGGGGATTGAACTCAGGCTCTTGTACTTGCCAGGAAAGTGTTTATTCTATGAGCCATCTCCCCAGCCCTTTCTGGTTGGTTTGGTTTGGTGGGGGAGGGGGGGCAGCTTTTCTTTGATTACTCTTTGCTACTTAGCTGACTTTTGTCTTGCTATTTTATTTAGGCTGATTTTGAACTCATACCCCTGGCTGGCCTTGAACTCACTGTAATCTTTCAGCCTCCCAGTGTTGGGATTATAGCGATTTCACCATGATTTTAACCAGGTTGTTCACTTCAGCTTTCTAGATTCTAATCTTCATTTGATTGGTAATATTTTAGCACATGCAGGCTTTAGCCACTGAGTCACATTTGTTTTCAGCACTCTTGTCATTAATGTAGACACAATAGTAGTGAATATACTTTAGATGTGCTACCCATAGCACTAAGTTTTCACATTTTCCTCCCCAGTAGGGATGGAACCCAGCACTTCAAGCATGTGTTCTATCACTGAGTTATATCCCAAGTGCAGATTTTTTTTCCTAGAGTTCTATTTGCTAACCATGAACATGAATCTGGTAATTATCAGAAACTAATTTAAAATTTGAAGATCTTAGAATGTACAACAAACATTAATATATGCTTTCTGTCATGTTCAGACAATACAGTAAGAATTTATGCAGACTCTACCCTCTGTCAGTAACTCAGATTTTGCTTCTGTAACATGCGTTTTATCAAAAGATGAGATTTGCGTTTTTTCTACAGTTTGTGGTTATTGGTTAACTTTGTGGATATTGTCCATTTGTAATTCTCTGAACCATTTTGTGTATTTTTAAAGAATGCATACTATATAATTAATTTAAATAAAATTGCTGGTGCTTGTACTTCCAGTGCTCTGGGAGGCTAGAGCAGAGGGATGTCAAGTTTGAGCCCAGCTTGCACAAGAGATCTTTTATTTTGAGACCTTCTCTCAAAATAAAAAAGGGTTAGGATGTAATTCAGTGCAGAGATCTTGGGTTCATTCTTAAGTGCTACCCCAAAACCTTCCAAAGTACAATCTGAAATGGGTTATCGCAATCTGTACTTCCACCAGAACTATACAAGAAAGAACCTATTTCCCGCCACACACCCTTAACGGTATTGGATACCACCATTTTCATTTTTCTTAATCTGCTAGGTAGAATATGGCTTTGGATAAGTTTTTTTTTTTTTTTTTTTTTTTAACTAAATACTGATTACAGGGTACTATGTTTTTCTTTAAATAGTAAATATGCAGGGGATTAACCATAAATGCTTATAGAATGATTGATGACATATTGAAGTTAAAAGTGTACTGCTAAATTTTTAAATTGAGGTACAACGACAAATTGTATAAACCGTTCTTGTGCACAGTTGTATACCTGGGCAGATAGTCACAAACACCACCAAAATCAAACACTCCCATCACCCCAGAAGTTCCTTCAGGCTCCAGTCCTTAACTTTCCTATCATCTCCAGCTCCTCAACTGATTCCCCTCTCATAGTGTCTTACCAGTAGAATTCTGTTGGGTTAACCTTTTGTGTCCGATGTCTTCAGTTTACAGTAATTCTTTTGAAGTTAATTCATGTTGCAAGTATCAGTTCCATTGTGTAGTGCTCTACTGATTTAGTATCAATTGTTTATTCACCTGATTAATGGACAGGTAGATTTTTCCAGTTTGGGGATGTTTATTATTTTTTGTTTTTGTTTTTCTTTTCTTTTTTTTTTTTTTTTGCGAAACCAAGGATTGAACTCAGGCCCTTGCACTTGGCAGGAAAGCGCTTACTCCACTGAGCCATCTCCCTGGCCCTTGGGGATGTTTATTATTAAGCCACCATAAACACCATGAAGGTTTCTGTATACAATGCTTTCATTTGTCCTGGGTTATACATTGGTGTGGTATTCCTGCGTAATGTCAGTTGTGGTTAATTTTATAGGAAACTATGGTTTTCCAAAGCATGTTTTTCTAATGGCTGCTCTCCATTCTTGGCAATTATTGTTTTTAGATTTATCGTGTTAGCCATTATTGTAGGTAGTTGTATTATGTCATTGTACTGACCTTTTTTAATGATTAGCGATTTTGTGATCAAAAAATACAGTGACTGTTTAAATCCTTTTTTTTTTCTTCTATATTTCAGACAGGGTCTTCAGGGTCTCACTATGTAGATCGGACTCAGTGATTCTCCTGTTTTCAGCCTCCCAAGTGCTAGCATTACAGGTGACACCACCACACCCAGTCTCAATTGCCGGCTCAGTGCACCCTGCGGGCAGGACCCAGCATGGCACACCAGGGATCAAGCCCTGGCTGCTGCGCCCTGCCTAAGCAGGCACTGTAGTTCGATTAGCTATCAGACCAGCCTTTTAAATCCAGTAAAGAGGTATTGCCACTAATCCTTTGCAAACTACTCCCCCACACACTCACACACCTGTTTTTCTGTGTGTTTTTGAGCTTTTTAAATCATTTATTTATTTGGTGCAGGATCTTGCTACACAGTTCCAACTTGTAGTGATCCTCCTGCCTCAGCCTCACCAGCACTGGGATTACAGGCATGCGCCGCCACACCCAGTTTGGTTTGTGAGCCAGCACAGAGTGCCCTGGGTTCCAGGGCCAGCACAGCATGTCATACTGGGGATCAAACCCAGGTCCTTGTGCTTGCCATGCAGGTGCTTAGACCACTAAGCTATCGCCCCAGCCCTGCCACACATTCACTTTGGACACAGACTTTTGCTGCTTTCTAAAGCAGTTTTGAAAGTCCTCTTTCTTAAGTATCTTCAGTTGTGCAGTCATAGCTACCTTGATGTTCTGAATGGATTAAAAAACATTCATTTTGTACAATCGTTTGACTTTGGTGTACAGCCTGATGGAATGAATGAAGCAGAGAAGGGCACAAAATAAGTGTTTTTATGTGTCTGCCTTTCTGCTGAATGGCACTGGGCAGCAGTATAAGTAAGTATATATTGGAGCATAGCGCTTAAACACAGAAGAGAATTTCCAGGACTGCATTAGACAGTGGCAAGAATGACAGGATAAGTGTTTCTATAATAAATTGTAATTTTCTTGGTAAGTTAAGAGAGCCCTTTATATATTCTGGTTACAAGCTGTTTACAAGATCTGTTATATAAATATTTCAAGTTTTGTCTTTTTATTTTGTCACACCTTTAAATGAGCAGAAGCTTTAAATTTGATAAAATCCAACTCAAAGATTTTAGTTCTCCTTTTTTGTATGTGTACTTTTATGTCTTATCTAAAATATAGGGCTGGGGAGATAGCTCAGTAGGATAAGCACTTTCCTGGCAAGAGCAAGGTCCTGAGTTCAATCCCCAGTACCACAAAAATAAAATAAAAACACTTCACACACAGTCACAATGATTTCTCTTGTGTTTCCTCAATAAGCCTAGAGTTTTGGGTTTTACAATGACCTATGGTTTATTTCCAGTTGATTTTGATACACAATAGTCAGACTTCTTATTTACTAGCTTTTAATATGTGACTGTCAGGTGTTCCAGATTAACTTCGTTGACAAAACAGTGTATTAATTACTTAGGTAGCTTTAGGGACATAATTGACTCTGAGTTTGTATTTGTGTGTGCATATTTTATGCCAGCTTTCTTAAAATTCATTATCTCTAAAAGCCCTTAAAGTTATTTGTGCTATTCTGCACTTGCAGTTAATCTCAAGACTTTCTATTCTAATTTAGTATTATAGTAATAACATTTCATGTAAATGTGTGCATACACATACATCTTACATATAGCTAAGAACAAGAACATAAAATAAGATGGACTTTAAAAGCATTTTGAAGTTGCATGATTTAATTGTTTAATAATCAAAATTCTCATGACAACTGTATTGTTTACTCTGGTATTTTAATAGGTTATTTCTGTCTTCAGAGTGGGTTTTTTTGGGGGGGAGAGTGAGGGGTTTGGTTTGTTTGAGGGGAGTTTTTGTTGGTTGGCTGGTTTTGTTGTGATGCTGTGGATCAAATCCAGGGTCTTGCTCACATTGCACCAAGAAAGTACTGCAACAGTGAGCTATACCCCCCAGCCCCGTTTTTGTCTTTTGAAGATGTTCTTCAGTAGAAGATTCATAAAATTTTGTCTAATCCCATTACATGCAAAGTAGTTGTGGAAAGCTCAAGAAACATGTCTTCTGACAATCTCGTAAGAGTGTAATAGTACATTTATGAGGGGGAAATGATCACACTGGACATTAGAAGGCACTAGAGAAAAGGTGTTATTTGATATCTGTGGTACTTGCGAAGAGAAAGGAATGATTGAATCTTAACCTTGAGGAGCTAGGTAGGAAAGCAAATAAACTTGGAATAAGGCTTTGAGTAGGTTTTTTTTAAAAATGTCCAGAGACAACTGTTTAGGTATGGTATAGAAGGTTCAGTTCTTAATCCTGTGTGGCAGATTTTTATTCCTCTTCTGATTCAAGTAGTACATTCTTCGTGGTGGGTTTATAATCGTAATACCATTATTAAGATGTCTAGAACTTGAATTTTTTTTTTTTTAATGTATTTGGTACAGGGTCTTGCTATGCAGCTCAGACTTGTATAGTGATCCTCTTGTTTCAACCTCCCCGGTGCTGGAATTACAGGTGTGTGACACAACACCTGCTGCCGGTGGCTGGCATGGCGTACCCGGGGTGGGACCAGCATGGCATGTGGTACCAGGGATTGAGCCTGGGTCTCAGTGCTTGCCAGACAGGCACTTAGACCGCTGAGCTAGCTCCTTGGCCCCAGGACCTTAAATTTTTTTAGGCAGCAGAGCATGTCCTATCACTAGTTTTTTCTTACAGTTTCTGGCACATACTTACTATGCGTTGGAAAATAGAATGTATTTTTGTCCCACTCAACTTTTGACTTTCTAAAATTCGGAGTCATTTAAATGAAGGTGAAAGATAAAATTATGTGTAATTACTGTGTAATTAATTAAAGCACCTTTTTACTAGCATTTTATTTTATCTCCATGCCTTAAAAAAGTGGACTCTGCATAGCTTATTACATACTTTGTCTTTCCACATTTGAGGGTTCGCTTTTCACGTTTCCTCTGGTTTTTTGGTGGGTTTTTTGTTTTGTTTTTATGGAACTGGGGATTGAACTCAGGCTCTTGTGCTTGCCAGGCAAGTGCTTATTCTACTGAGCCATCTCCCTGGCCCCCCTTAAATCATGATATAGTTTGTGTATTAACTTTTCTCTGCTAGGAATTCAGAAGGGACAAAGATAGTAGATGAGTGTGCTCCTAAGCCAGGTGTGGTGGCACACATCTGTAAACCTGAGACAAGAGGATGATCAAGAGCTTAAGGTCAACCTGAGCTACATACTAAGTACAAAAAGACCAACGTTAGGGTTGTTACCTATGTTGTTGAGAAGTATGTCAAATGGCAGTGTCTGGATTTGCTTTTTGTGTTGAACTCTTATTAAAACAGAGTAAGGTTTTTTATAAGCACTTTAAGTGGATTGGGACATGTGTGTAGCTTGAGTTTTAAGAGGGTAGTTTAAGGAAGAATCAAGGAACCTAGTGGAACATGATCCAAATGAAGTAGAAGTGACTGGAATGATGTGGCGCTATATAGTTTTATCTGTACGTATTAGCACAGATGGTGCCTGGTGTTTGTGAAAGGCAGTATCATACTCCAAAGACTATTGTGGGCTGTGTTTGGCTTTAAAATTTTTTTTTTTTTTAAAGAAACCTGTATTGGAACTTAACTAGGAATTTAACATGCATTCTGTATGTTTTGTTTTTGTGGCACCAGGGATCAAGCTCAGGACCTTGTGTTTGCCAGGCATGCACTTACTCCGCTGAGCTATCTCCCCAGCCCTTACATGCATTGTGATTTGCCCAATAGATAGACAAAGGTTAGGGGTAATTTTTGACTTTCTGGGGGCTATGAGCATAAAGTAAATGATGAAAGGTTTTGTCTTAATTTTCCTTGGGACAAAAGGAAATATATATGACTGGGAACTTACTGTTCTGCTGTTACTAATTTTTAGTAAATGAGTTCTCTTTATTCCCATTCATTTGTCTAGATGTAAAATAAAAGATGTATCTCGTATGGCTTATAAAGACAGCGTCGTGACAGCTGTTGTTCTTATTCCCTCCCCCCTCCCCCAGCGTCTGACCCTGTGCAGCAAAGAGATGGTTATGGAGAAGCCCAGCCCGCTGCTGGTGGGGCGGGAGTTCGTGAGGCAGTATTACACTTTGCTGAATAAAGCACCAGAGTACTTACACAGGTGAGCTGGACATTGATTGTTGAGTATTTTTATTTAGCTTTATTTTATTTTCTTGTTATTACTGTGTATTTTACCTTTCCCATCTTATAACTTGATGGTTTGGTTTGTTTCAGTACTGGGGATTGAACTTGGGACCTTGTGCTTGCCAGGCAGGTGCTTATGCCACTAAGCTATATCCACAGTCCTTGACATTATTTTTATAAACATCTTTAAGCCATATCCAATACTTTCAACCATGTGATGGCTAAACCAGTCTTTTTTTGTGTGGTTTTTAGCTGCTGAGTAGAGTGAAACACATTTCCTAGTACATAACAAACACATTCGTGTTTATATACACATTTTTAATATACACTGTTATATTTCCTTTTTAAAAGCTGGCCATGGTGACACATGCATGTAGTTCTAGTAAAGCCTGGGAACTTAGTGAGACCCTATCTGAAAGTCAATGGCAGGTGCTAGGGATGCAGATCAGTACAAAAGCCTGGGTTCAGTTTCCAGTGCTACAAAAAACTAGTAGGATTTGACCAAGTGATAGGTTCCCATATGCAGTTAGAAACAAGTGGCTTAAAGGCAGGAACGGTGAAACATGCTTGTAGTTAGTCCTAGCTACTTGGGAGGTAGCATGGAAGAATCAATCACAAGTCCAAAGCGAGCCTGGGCAAGTTGTAAGACTCTCCCTGAAAATTAAAAAAAAAAGCTGAGGAAGTAGCTTCAGTCTTCCCTGGACATAATCCCCAGGAACAGAGAAACTCATGGTTCAAATCATCTTTTTAAATTCTCACAGTGTTGGAAAATGAATGTGTTACATGCCTGAGAAAATTTATATTTCTTCTAATATGCAGAATACTAACAGAACAGTAACAGTGTTCACTACGTTGGCAGAATTACTTACGATCAGTCAAGGTTTTGTTTCCCCCTCACAGAGGTTCAAGTGAAATTAGTTTATATTGTAAGCAGTTCTGGTTAGTTTTGTTCTTCTGAGTATGTGTATACTTAGTGCAATCTGAAGTATAGAAGAAAAGAGTAGTTCCTGAGACTTTTTTGTTGTTATAGAACACACTGGCTATATTAAAGATGGATACTATATATCATGGCAGCTTCCTTTGAGGAAGGTTGTTTAAACACTTAAATTCCTGTATCTGGTGGTCTTCTAAAAATTAGGCATTCTAAAAGATTTTGCAGTTTGTCTTATACTGTTGAACATATGTAAGATATTGTCTTAATCTGAGAGGCAATTTTTTTTATATTCACTATTTGGTACGTATTAATGAATACATACTTGTTATCTCATAGAATTGTTAGTGCAATCTTATAAAGTAAACCTACTATAATTATCACACTTTACATATGAGACAACTGTGGCTAGAAATTAATTCAGGAAGATTACAAGATCACTCACAAGCTGTAGCCAGTATTCAGGCCGAATTTTGGCTAGAGAGTCTTACTTGAGTGTAGTGTACCTTAACATTGTGAACATAACTCGTCCCCCAAAAACCAGATCACATGGTGAGAAGCTATGTTTTTCCAATCATGAGAGTAGAGTTGTACTTGTTAAGAGCATATGTGAAAGAGTTGGAGAGAAGAAAGTAATAGGGCCTGAGACATGCAGTTTTGTATACCTAATACTGATACATTGTATATTTTTAAGTTTCTGGAATAACTAAATTGTATCAAAGATAGGATCATTTCTACAGCTTTTCATATACATATACTTAAAAAAGTACATACATTTAGAAATAGAGGGGAGTGCTTAAAAGTGTGGACTCTGGAGCCAAAGGGGCTGAGTTTTATCATAACTAACCTGCTTGATAATACCTCTTCTGGACCTCAGTTTGCTCCTTTAAAAAAAAAAAAAAAACAAGGTCTCACCATGTAGTTTAGGCAACTTCAAACTCACTGATGTAGCCCAGGGAGACCTTGAACTTGCAGTATCTTCCTGCCTCAGCCTGCCAGTGCTGGAATTATAGACATACACCACCATATCACTTTGTACAAAAAAGTTCAATTTGTATCTTTGATAACCCTTTATTTAAATGTATTTAGGATAGGGTCTGCAGGGTCTCACTACGTTGATTGGACTCGTAGTGATTCTCTTATTTTCAGCCTCCCAAGCACTGGGATTACAGGTGCACGCCACCACGCCCAGTCTCAATCCCCTTCTCAGAACGCCACTGTGCTCTCCCTAAGCAGGTGCTTTAGTCTGCTAAGCTATCTGGCTGGCCCTTGGTAACCGTAATTTAGAAAGTTGTTAATTATTACTGCTTGATACAGTGCCAAGAGAGCGTCTGATTTGTCATGTACTTAAGATTAAGAGCAGGATAAAAATACTAAGGAGAAATTTTGGGGTTTAGGGGGTATTTTTGTTGTTTTTGGAGACAGTCTCACTTTTGCAGTTCAGGCTAGCCTTGAACTCAAATCGATCCCACTGCCTCAGCCTCCCAAGTACGAAGATTACAGATGTTCGCCACCATGCCTAGATTAATGAGAAGTTTGATGCTGAAGTAACTGTAGATTTTTTTGTTTACTTGTCTGAATTATTTCAGTTATACCTAAATATTTGACCAGGCATGATGGCGCACACCTGTAATTCCAGCACTCCAGAGGCTAAGGTAGGAGAATCACTTTGAGTTGGAGGTCAGTCTGGGTTACATATGATTTGAGACCAGCCTGAACTAACTACATACATAACAAAATACTGTCTCAACAGCAACAACAAAAAAGAATTAGTAATTTGGATCTCTGAGAGTGAACAGAGCTTTGATCCTGAGACAAATCTAAGGCAGTGAGCTTTTGTATCAAGAAAAAAAGGATGTTTCTACCAAAAAAGAAGCTATCTGTATTTAAAATGTACTTTATCTCATTCTTCCATTTCATAAAGTAAAGATCTGATGTGAATTACATGTGAGTAGCTAATGATCATCTACTTACTGTGCCAGGTAAACTAAGCATCAGTCTGTGTGTTACTTATTGAATCCATAGGAAATGCTATGGAATCCATAGGAGAAGGTATAGAGGTAGTTACTTTACCTGTTTTATTATCAAGAGAAGTGAATCTGTGGATTAAAAGTACGTAATTTGTCTAAGATTATATGTCTGTTTAGTAACAGCTGTATCTGGAGCCTAGTTTCATTTTTAACACCAGAACTCTATTGCCTCTTAGACATTTTGACAGTTGACAGTATATAATTCCAAATGATTTTGTAGGTTTTATGGCAGGAATTCTTCCTATGTTCATGGAGGAGTAGATGCTAATGGAAAGCCCCAGGAAGCTGTTTATGGCCAAAATGTAAGTTATTCATATTTTATTCATATGTTTTAAGTGTTTAAATATTTTTGTGTTGAGATTTGTAAATAGTTTTTATTAATGAAAAACATGAGAGGTATAGTACATCATTATTTTCAAAGTAGGTGCTGAGTGCAAGACATAGATAAGATTCTCTTACAAGGAAACTGATTTCAAAAATAGCCTGCTTGTACTCATGATTTCTCCAATATGATCATTAGAAGCTCACCAAGATGAGTTTCAGTAGTAACTAAATGTGTTTTGAATTCTTAAACATTGATTTTGTTTGAAAAGTGGTATTATATTGGGGTGGGGGGGACACAGGAGAAAATGGCATGCTACATAACCTTGGCTTGCAATACAATGTATGGACTTTGTGCAATTGTGAGCCAAACCTTATGTCACAGGAATGCACAAAAATACATACTCTTCATGACTTTACAGGAAGGAAGGACTTTGTAGAGGATGTGGAACTTGGGTTAGACTCCAGGATTTGGCCTCAACAAAGAAATTAGAAGTAGAAACATAGTACCAGTAAGCATCATAGTAAAGTAAAATTAGGTGTGAAGAAGCAGTCAGTACAGTAGAGTTCATAAGACTGGCTAAAGTACTACCAAACTGTAGGAGAAAGGAGTGTAAAGCCAGATGATTGCAGTGTCAGAGAGGTCCTCCTTCATTTCCTGCATAGAATGGAAGTGTTGAACATGGTGGTTAGGAGCAGCAGTCCACAGGGAGGTGGGACATGGTAGAGTGGGTCAGAGCAGGAAAATCAAGGAGTTACCATTTCAAGAGTTATGAGGAAGGTAACAAGGGTAGGTATCAGTACTGTGCGGGTAATGCAGAATCACCAGACTTTTGTCCTCCCCTTTCCTGTGTAGGACATACACCACAAAGTGTTGTCTCTGAACTTCAGTGAATGCCACACGAAGATCCGCCATGTGGACGCACATGCCACCTTGAGTGATGGAGTTGTTGTCCAAGTCATGGGCTTGCTGTCTAATAGTGGGCAGCCAGAAAGGAAATTCATGCAGACCTTTGTTTTGGCTCCAGAAGTAAGTTTACATTTATTTCACTTACATGATGAAATTTGGTTGCTATTAGTTTGTTGAATTAAGAGTTTCTTCTGATAGGTTTAGATTTGTATACTACTCTATTTTTGAGACATTTTGTTGGACCTATTAAAATAATTTATATGAACTTTTTGTGTAGTGCTTTAACTATTTATAATTAAAAGAGATGAGAACTAATGTAAATAGATTACTAATACTATAGAAATAATACAGAAATTGCTTGCATGTATTTGGAAGGTAGGTAATATTTTGGAAAAAAGGAAAAGTGTTTATGAATTTCTTAGGCTCTTATATTCTTTAGGTGATCCTTTTTAGTTTATTTTTTTGTCAACAATAGCATATTTAACTTCGGAAAATTGGGTGCATTCTCATGTTGAAATTGTATATGCCATATAATTTGTTCTTTTAATGAAATACCACTTCTATGGATATTCATGAAATACTTGCATATTGCTTTCCCATAGGGGTCTGTTCCAAATAAATTTTATGTTCACAATGATATGTTTCGTTATGAAGATGAAGTATTTGGTGATTCTGAACCAGAACTTGATGAAGGTGAGGTTACTCTGAAGATAAAAGGGTTTTTATACATATGAAACTTGTAGAAATTGTTTTCTTTTTATTACTAATAGATTCTGTTGAAGTAGAGTGGAAAAAATGTGCTTGTTCTCTTCAGGTTTTTGAGCGATCAGGGAATATTGCAGTTAAATGACTTTGTAAATGATTTCCAGTTTTCTTTGTACCACCATACCATTTCCTTAAACACACTAAAAGTATGTGTGTTAAAAATTATGGAAAAACCCCAGGGTATGCTGGTACATGTCTGTAATTCTAGCACTCAGAAAGCTGAGACAGGATCACTGTATTTTCTGAGGCCAGCCTGGGCTACAAAGTCAGTTCAAGGCAAGCCTGAACTAGCAAAAACTCTGTCTCAAAAAGATAAAAAGATAAATAAAGGAAACTATGGAAACACTCTTTTAAAAAGATATCATATACTGTGTATTATCAGAATCAGAAGATGAAGTGGAAGAGGAGCAAGAAGAAAGACAACCTTCTCCGGAACCTGTGCAAGAAAATGCCAACAGTGGTTACTACGAAGCTC
>NW_004524604.1:2133308-2142627 GCF_000260255.1 Octodon degus | reverse complement strand
CACAAGTGGAGGAGAAGAACTTAGAAGAACTGGAGGAGAAGTCTACTACTCCTCCCCCCGCAGAGCCTGTTTCTCTGCCTCAAGAACCACCAAAGGTTAGATCAGAGGAACCCTTCAGACTTTTGACTTCACTTTTCATACTTGGTGCCATCAGTGCAGTACAACTTTTGTTCTGTTTTGTTAAATTGGTTTAACATAGTAAACTATGCATTTTTATGTCTGTGAAAAAAGCTGTGGTATTGTTATCCAGAGAAAATTTCAGTGGCTTTTCCCAGAAAAGGCTCCTAAAAGTGGAATTTGTAAAACATTATCCTTGATCTGATACAGTTTAGCAACTTAGATGAAATCATCCCCACTCCACCCCCCAATCCATCTAAGGCTGTCAGTTGCTCCTTCCTTCTGGGTGGAATCCTCTAAGCATAGCTGTACCAGGAATCATACAATTTCCCGGTTTATGTTGGTCTGTAATTAAGAGATACTCTTGAGTGAGATGGGATGTTTTCTTATTACTGTACCAGTTAAACTATCCTGTAAAGGTGAGTGACACCCAGTGTTCCATGCAAAACTTCTATCTCTCTGTAAAGTAGGATAAACTACATTGGATAGCAAGAGAAGAATCCTTGTTCAATTTGTGGATGTCTATGAAAGTTTCCAACTAGTATTCTATTCTTTCCTGTCCTTCCCCTTCCCTTTAACACCACCACACACCCTATCTTCCTCAAAAAAGGGGAAAGAAAGTGGTTCTATCAGGCTCAGTTCTCTAGCATGTTTAGTTGTTTAGTGATTTTATTCACCACTTGTTCATCTATCTAGAGTATATAGGAACTTGCTGTGGTTTTATCTAGTAGAGACAAAAGTTATAAATAATCTTGCATAATGAGATTTTGAAAACTGGCACATAGACTGGCATGTGTGTGTGTGCCTTTCTGTTAGGAGTCCCCCCGTTACAGAGCCATAGTTCAGAAATGAAAAGAAAATATATATTTGAGAGTTTCCCTATAGGAATGTTGGTGGTTTTCCATGATTAGTAGTCTAGGTTTGTTGCATTTCCTGCAGGCTTTCTCCTGGGCTTCAGTGACCAGTAAAAACCTGCCTCCTAGTGGTACTGTTTCTTCCTCTGGAATTCCACCCCATGTTAAAGCACCAGTCTCACAGGTAACCCATCTGTGAACACATTGGATTGTATCCTTGTTACATTGCCAACTGCTTATTATTTTTTATTACATTTTTATGAGTCAGAAAGTATGGATTAAACATACAAAAAATGTATGAAATGTCAGTGCACCCACTTTAACTGCCAAATCTCCATTCATCATCTGCATAGGTGGTATTTGGGGTTTGGGTGTGTGAAATACAGATTAAGTTGGTTTCATTAGTATGTAGAATGTCATTTAAAAGGCTTCTTAAAATAAGTTCCTTCTAAAAAGTACAAATTCAGCAAATTATTTTAGGTAAGAAATTTGGAAAGGCACAAAATATTGTGGCATTATAAAAAAATTGTTTTTTTTTTAAAGTACAAAACTTTTAAAAATATACACTGCCTACATTCTCAGTCTGTAAGTGGTTCCCACCATTTATTTGAAGCCTGTACCAACTTATGACTGTAGTGTTCACCTTAACTAATCATTGAGGTATTCTGCTTTTTGTCTGTTTGTCATTTTACCCATTTCAGAGCTTTCCAAAAATGTGAACATAAGACACTGACTACTTACAATGTTTGTTAGATATAGTCCAGATTTAACTAAATTTTAAGTTCATTGACATACTTAAAGGGTGTCCTATTCTTTTTTCCCCAACATTTTCAGTTAAATTTCATTCTGCTAGAAATTTTACATTTAAAATGATTAGTGAATCAATCTTTTAATGCTCCAGACAGTAAAGCATGAGGTATCAAAAGCTGGGCATGGTGGTGTTTACCAGCAGTAGCATTGCTTAGGAAGAGGAGGATCATTGGAGTCCGGGAGTTCAAGACCAGCCTGAGCCACAAAGCAAGTCCCCTGTTAGAGAACAGAAAAAGCTAGTGATTCTTACAGTCTTTGTGGTGTTGATGCACATTGTAGTTATTTACATAGTAGTAGAATACTCCATGTTGTCATGCCTGTTTTTCACAAGTAGACGTTCAGGAAATGATTTCTTACCTTAGATCACAAACCAGTTCCATCTTACTAAAAAAAATTAGTGTGTTCAGGGTTTGTGCTTTCTATCTGATCCAGGAATTTGATAAGTGACTTGTGGCTTTTCTTTTGAAATCTTTGATTTGGAACCTTTGAGTTATTAAGAGTTTTGGTGTGTTTATTTTACATAAAGATGAAGCACTAATGCCTGTCAGACTTGATAGGCGTTGTGCAAAGTACTCTGTTCTCCCTGAACCCTATGAGTAGTAGGTGCCATTAACATTGCTTTAGAGCTAGAAAATAGAAGGCTGGCATTTGTATTCATGTAGCTAGACAGCCTCCTCGTATGACTGGCAGACCTACACAGTCCCTAAGTTCCTCCCTACAGGGTCTGACTCTTAGCTGTCTGCACTTGTCCCTTGCGTGCCTTAGCTGCATCATGTTCTATCCCAGTGATGGTGTGCCTTTCAGAGCTTTCAGTGAAGCAAACAACCATCTGCTAGCACTCACGCCATAGGCTCACCATACTGTTCTAACTTCGTACCCAGGAAAATAACTTTTCATGTATCTTAAGTAATTTGTCTTAAAGTTTGAGTATTTTTGGCAGTTACAGTTAACATTCTGGGAAACTTACTTTTGTTTTGTGTAGCATTCATCTCTATAATATAGATACTGATGAAAGGAAATCAGGTATAACGCTAGGCTTTTGTTAGGCATTCATTTAGAAGTAGGTAAGTTAATTTCTTGGTAAGTGGTTTTGTCTGGAAATTGACCTATTCACCTAAATAGTTTATAATTCAAGGATTTATTAGTTGTGTTTATAGTATCTGCTTTTTACTGACTTGATCCGATGGTTGTATTTTTAATTTCATAAGCTGTTTGACATTTACTTGAGTTCATTCTGTGATCACACTTGCCTGACTACATGAAATTAATTTTAAGACACTAATAATGGTTTATGTGGTATTAGCTATCCATCTGTATGGAATAACTAATTTTAATCATTGGGCCTGAAGAATTTTAAGTGCAGAGCTGGCTTAGTGGACACTTGTTCATCTGTTATTGAAGGGAATGTTGTGAGCTTTTTGGTCTCATTTTTCATACATTGACATCAAATACCTCCTCACAAAGTCAGGTTGCTGAGTCATAGCCATGTGTTATTTGCAAGATGTTGAAAAGTATTTACATTTATCTGATTTTAAATTCTTAAAAAGACAGAACTTTCTTTACTACATATAGTTATTTCTGTTGGAAATCTGTTTTGAAAAGAATTAACAGTCTGTTGAATTCAGGGCTTTTAAGGGGTTTTTTGTTTTTGGTTTTTGTGTTTTTGGTACTCAGGACCTTGTAATTGCTTATGCTGTTGAGCTGTCTCCCTGACTGGATGAGTAAGGTTTTCCCTTAAGCATAGGCATAGTTGTCGTTTCATTAATTTTCAGTAATACACCGGCTTCATTAAATTTGGAACAGAGTACATCTGTTCCTTTGTTCTCTTTCATATCCAAACTGAAATATGTGTTTTTGATAGTCTTTAGTTGACATTTTCAAACAACCACCTTTTTCACACTTTACATTTTAGATCATTTACATAGTATCAAACACCAAATACAGATCAAAGAGTTAAGCTTGCTCTTGGGGATAACCATTAGGTCATTTTGTCAGACAAAGAATGTTGTCATACAAGTTTAGGGTCAGAACTAAAAACAATTTTAAATAAATTAATAATTACTGACTATGTCTGACAGCACTATGCTTAATTCTTTGGGTAATGTAAAAATAAAGATTTTGTTTTTATAGAAATAAATACAACTTTCAAGAAATTGGAGAGGGTTAAAATTAATTTTTAAGCTAGCAACATTTTAGAGCTGGGGTCACTTTCATCTTGAGCACAATGGGACATCTACATAGAGGAAACAATATAGAAGGAACATACACATTGTTAAAACTGCTAGTGTGATGGTTTATTTATCTTTAGGATGTTATTGCCAAAATAATTGGCAATAAGTGGTCATTTTTGAAAGAAGTGTAATATTATATATCCAGATCTATTTTTATAAATACAGTGTCTTGGGTAGAGGTCACCTAAAAAGATGAGATTGAAATTACCATCTCTGGTTTGAGGATGTGTTCTCTGTATCCTGCTGGGTGAATTCAGCATCCTTTGAAGATGCATATATTTTGCTATAGCCTTGAATCATAAATATTTGGAAAATAGCCTGAAGAGGTTGGAAATATTAAAAGTGCTGTTGTATTGAGGAAAAGATAATAGCAGATACACATTACAATTGAAAATAGGTTCTTTATATGTGTGGTTTAGCAATTGGAATAAGTGCTTGCCTGGCAAGCATGGAGGCTTGAGTTCAATCCTCGGTTCTACAAAAAATTAAATTAAAATTTTAAAAAAGAGAGAAAGAAGGGCTTCTTTTGACTAATTTGAAATGCTACATAGAAGCCCCCCTCCCTTGCTGCCACTCATCCCACTTTATGTGCATTTAAACCTAGAACTTGCAGTTTTAAGTGCCAGAGTAAGCTAAATTTATACTTTGAAGTATTCATAATGTTTTAAGAGTGTGAATTGGGGGTTAGGAGATATAATCGAGCACTATTAAATCTACAGGGCCTTAACTAGATACTTAGAAATATGTGTCTTGTGTTTTTGTCTAAAATTAAGATGGCTTTTGATTCTATGTATTTATATGGAGTGTCTCGTCTTGCATTTTTGTGATTTTTTTTTTTGTAGCAATACCTTTTATGCTGTTTCAGTGTGGCTGTTACTTTAGTAGAAAAAATATGATTATAAAAAGTGGCTTATTGTGAGTTATACAGCCTGAGTGGGAAAATACAACCTACCCTACAGTCCTAGATTGGTACAGAATATCTTTAAAGAATTTGTGTTTAACATTCATAGGGTAGTATGTTTCAAGCATTGTAAACTTAAAACTACTATTTATTCCTGCTAGTGTCTTGCTGGTAGTTGCTTTAGTTGGCTTTTCTCCCGTATGGTATGTGTCTTTATAATGTGTTTTTTCCCTTTTAGCCAAGAGTTGAAGCTAAGCCAGAAGTTCAGTCTCAGCCACCACGTGTGCGTGAACAACGACCTAGAGAGCGACCAGGTTTCCCTCCTAGGGGACCAAGACCAGGTGAGTCTGCTCCTTTCTAGCCTTTAGCATATAGCATTTGGAAAGTTAGAGCAGACTGAAGTGGTAGAAAACCATAGAGGGCTGTATACACCCATCTTTGCTGTGTGCAGTTGTTTGCAGATGTGAGCAGCCTGCCGGAAGGTACTCAGGGCCAGGATTGCACTTTCAGGGGAGGACTGGTTGAACTGCTGTAGGGACATGTACTTGGAAGGTGTAAAGAGTTTGAAACACGTGTTATTTGGTTATTGTCACTGGCTTTAAGAATTCAAAACCAAGCTGCCAATAACCTGCTCTTACTTAGCACTCTTATCTCTTCACAGATAAACACTAAGCACACCATGATTCTTCTTATTTTGATTGTCTTAGGTATTAAGTAAGTTTCCATGATTTTTGACTTGTTTACATATTAGCTAATGTATGTATTACCTGTATTTGAATTCTTTGAGAATGTTTAGATCACTTCTGGGAGGAGGTGGGTGATAGTATATATCAAATTTCAACTGTTACTTTAAAAGAAAATAGTGGTATGTTAACTAAGCCATGAGTCTCAGAAGCCTGGAAGTTTGTGCTGGCTTTACTACTGATTGTATTTATGATCTTAAGTAGGTTCCTTAAATTCTGAGCTTCTCTTACACCATTTCTGTTACTACAAAAATTTCTCTTGTGAAGCCTGTCTTATATGACTTATTTTTCTTATTGGAAAATCAAATAGGATTATATATGAGAGTACCCATCTATATAAAATGAGACAGTGGTATTGCTAAAATTTACTTATTTGGCTGTAGTGTCATATAATCAAAGATTGAGGCCAGATGTTGTGGTGGTACTCCTATGATCCTAAGTATGTGTGAAGCAGGGTAGGAGGATTCAAAGTTTCAAGCCAGCCCGGGCACCTGAAAATAATATATGAAAATAATCAATACTGGGAGAAAAAGCAATTCAGAACACTAAGCAAGTACTTGATATAGAAATAGACATCTTTGAAGTTGGCTTGGTTCCTGGGTAATGGCAGCAGTTTTGGTTGGGTAAGGAGGAGTACGTGTGCCTCTAGGATCTTACCTGACTTACAGTCAGACTGGTAGTCTAGAAAAAGAAACTGTCCTTCTATTCTCACTCTACAGTTTAGTGTCCTGTTGTTTTCTGACTAACCTACTAATAATTAGACACTTCCACTTCTGCAAGACACTTATGATTTTATTAAACTAAAACAAGAATTTCAGTATTAAATTATTTTCTTTTTACATTTATTGCTTTGAACTATTAATTATATGTTATGATGTTGTAAACTATGTACCTGTTCTGTTGCTGTTCTCAGGCAGAGGAGATATGGAACAGAATGACTCAGACAACCGTAGAGTAATTCGCTATCCAGATAGTCATCAGCTTTTTGTTGGTAACTTGCCACATGATATTGATGAAAATGAACTGAAAGAATTTTTCATGAGTAAGTGGTTTGTTTTCATTTTTGAAATTAAAATTTTAAAAGTATCTTATATTAAGCCAGAACTAGATAGTTTTTCATAATATAACCACTCTGTCCCTTGGTGTAGTGGCCCAGTACCAGTCTCATTTTGATTGGTCAGAAGGAAGTGAAGGGTAGTGCCTGCTTAGCTTTCACTTTTTCTCATTCATTAACAATCAGGAGGAAAAGCGGGACAAATCAGTCTGAAAATGGAAAATACATGTCAGAATGAGAAGATAGCATGGCCTTTTAGAACTTCATGGGTATCTCATCTTATGAAAGGACTAGTGAAGTTGGTGAAAGGTAGCAGAATGAACAGTCAGGCCAGCTCGGGTAACGGGGTATACTGTTAGAGGGTCCAGCATTGTCACAGGGTACAGTACCTTGCAACTTTTATTTCCAAGTAAATCAAGGATGTTAAGGTTATTCCTCCTGAGTAAAGCCATTAGAAAACTGTTAAAATGTTTAATTCTTGATGTAATGTATATTTTCACAGGTTTTGGAAATGTCGTGGAACTTCGCATCAATACCAAGGGTGTTGGGGGAAAGCTTCCAAATTTTGGCTTTGTGGTTTTTGATGACTCTGAACCAGTTCAGAGAATCTTAATTGCAAAAGTAAGTGATTTAAAGGGTATACATAATTCAAGATGTTCTTGTTTCTATTGTATATAATGTGATTATTTTGGTACTTTTTTAAACCATAGCAAGTCATGTTTAATGGTAAAGCTAAAAGTGATTTATCGTAAAATGGTATTTATGCAGAGGTTAAAGTTTTTTACGTATTAACGTCTGAGGTGTGAAGTCTAAGGTATGACTCACTTTAAGGTTTTTTTTTTTTTTTTTTTTGAGGCGAAAGAATTTATTACATTATGATTGGAATGCTCATTATCCAATTAGGAAAAAAAAAAAAAAAAACACCAGGGGCCGGAGAGATGGCTCAATGGAATAAGCACTTCCCTGGCAAGTTCAAGGACCTGAGTTCAATCCCCAGTTCTGCAAAAAAAAGAAAGAAAATAATATATCCTATGGCATTAACTAGAAAGGAGCACTGTCTTCATCCATTTGTTCAAAGTAAATTTGCTTCTCAAACAACCTCAGAGTTCAGTGGTTTTCCCCTTACATCACTACCTAAATTTATGGATAACAAAGACACAGTTGAAATTTGAATGAATTTGCTTGCCTGAAAGAGTGAAAGTCAGATAACGATAGAAAGTTGTAAGGCAATATTCCCACTTTGTGACTATGATGAAGACCCTAATGTCTAATGAGCCACACATAACAGTGCTGAGCTTACCTTTCTTTTCTAATATCTATTAATGAAAGAGGAAAAAGGAGTTATGATCCTCAAAAATATTTTTAAATGATATAGTATTAAAAAACAAATACACAAGTTATTGAAAAAGAAACAAATTAGCAAATATGTCTTGAAAAGAAAAAAAACACTAAAAATTTATATAGAAAACTGTTTATGTTTTCAAGGAAACATTTAAGGAAAAATCTGAGAATTTCAAAAAGGAAATAAAAGTGAAGAAAAGATTACTATGTTAGATAAAACCCTAGTGGCAGAGTATAAACCTCCTATTAAGTCAGAAATTGCTATAGGCTCAGTATGGATGAACTTAAAAGTGAAAACTTCCAGGAAGGATGGGGAAAGGCAAGGGTAGAGGAAGGAACTCTCCTTCGTTAGTTTAATCTATAGGAATCTCATAGTGAAAATACAAAAAAAAAAAAAAAAAAAAAAAAAAAACCCTCATGTTTTCTGCAAGGGAGAGAAGGATCACTTTTAAATAAGACCACATGTTCTGTCTTTAGTGAGATTTTCCCTGTAGAGAAGCTATTTTATCAGAGATTAATACACTGGGGGAGATGTATTAAGTTCCCAGACACAACTCCCTCACCCTTCATAGAAGGGAAACAAACACCAGACACCATTACCATCTGTACAGTCATCTATTGACTACAAATGTGAGAACCATTATGAAGGTCACAGACCAGAGCGTCTTAAAATCTTATATTATAGGGTAAACTGATTATTAATTTTTATTTGCTTGCAAATCAGGACTGTGACTCTTACTAGAAATCTTTGAGAATTTTTTAAATAAGAGGAACACTATAAAGATTACTTTAAACTAAGTAGTTGTAATAGTTGATCCATCATGTCAATGTATCAGTCAGGTTTTTACTAGAGGAACAGATGTAACACAAGGTTAAGTTTCATTATTTAATAAGATTGGAAAGATTACATAGTGAGATTGTCATGAATGAACATTTTCTTCTTAGGGTTTTCGAATTTCTCTGAGTAAAGTAAGTACATTTTATATTGCTGTCTAACTTGCCTGTGTTGATATTTTTCTCTTTTTAAAGCCAATCATGTTATTTTTCTCTTTTTAAAGCCAATCATGTTTCGAGGAGAAGTGCGTTTAAATGTGGAAGAAAAGAAAACAAGAGCTGCGAGAGAGCGAGAAACCAGAGGCGGTGGTGATGACCGCCGAGATATCAGGCGCAATGACCGGGGTCCTGGCGGCCCGCGCGGCCTCGTGGGTGGTGGGATGATGCGCGACCGAGATGGAAGAGGGCCTCCTCCGCGAGGTGGCATGGCACAG
>NW_004524604.1:2111088-2130648 GCF_000260255.1 Octodon degus | reverse complement strand
GGCTTTACCATCTTGGCTTTAGTAGGTCTAGAAGACAATGGATCACCATCTCTGTTGCTGTAATGTGTTCAGCATTATATGCTAGTAGAATCTAGTTTAATTGTTTCAGGTGGAAAGCATTCTTTTGAGTTTCCATTTTTGAATGTGTTTGGACTAAAACAATAAACTACTGATGTCTGCAGCATTTATCTATGTCCCTAATTTAATCTGTGGTTTTATGTTAACAACTATTTTCTCCAGTTGCATTTCATTTCATTTTTACAGTAAGTAAAAATGAGTTCTAAAACCAGTTTATTATGTGCGAAATTTGATGTATACAGTATCAAAACATTTAACACTAGAATGTTAACAAGTGAGGTAGCTGACGTACGAGTGTAAGAATGTCAGACTTGGTAGTAAGATTTTTGGTTACCAATAAATGCACCACGGGTAAACCTCATCGGCTGTGGTCCTGCCGCTGTGTGTAGCTGTACTTGGTAGTAAAGAAGGTGAAATGAAGCCACAGCAGTTCACCAGATAGTTGTGTAGCTGGGATTTCTATATGATGGCCGTGATCTCCAAAAAATGAGAACATTGCAGTTTTAAAATTAACAGGCATGATGGCAGATGAGAAACCAGAGCACATTGATCAAGCTCTACCAGAATATTAAACGAGAGATCATAATTTAGTCTTCACCATCCTCAGACAAAAACGAGGTTCCAAAGGTTATATCCCTTTCAAACTCAACTTTTTTTTTTAAAGGGGATAATATTCTTTTTCCTTGCTGATACATTCATATATCAATAGTAATACATCACTGTTTGATTCCTGAATTAATCTTTACTAGTTTGTCCTGGAGTCAAACCAGAATAACCATTGCTTAAATAATCTGAAGGGATTAATTAAGGTTTTGGGGAACCTAATTATAATGTAAAGGCCTACTTTATGACTGTAGAAAAGCATCTTTAGCGGGGAGAAATTATCCCCTACTGTACTAGAAATAGACCAAATTTGAAGGAACAATTAGTCCTTGACATTTTTAATTTTTCAGTGACCTGAGATGAGATCTCACCATATTGCCCAGGTTGATTTTGAACTCCTAGGGCTTGAGTGATCTCAAGTGCTAGCTAGGACTGGAGGTGTGTGCCACTACACCCAGTTTGCTCATATATTGATGTCTTTGATATTTTGGTGCTGGACATAGGACCAAGGACCTCACTTGCGCATTTTACCACAGAGCTGCGTCCCTAGTCCAGTAAATTCATATGGAGCAAAGTACTTGAAACTGTTGTCCAAGATGTTTCATTTCAATGTATATAGTTTTTTAATGGTAGTCTTTGGAGCACATAAATGGAAAATTAGGTAGTAAACTTGAGTTCGTATTTTTCCTTTACATTATTTTGAGTTGTTCATCTATTTTGGGGTTTTTTAATTTATTTTTTTTTATTGAGAAATATGAATGAGACAGTTTCACAGCTGATTAATAGGACAGTTTGGTAATACATTGTTCATTGTTATCTTCTTAGTGGTTATCCATAGTAAAAGAAGCAGACAGGATATTCTGTCCAAACACTGTTAGTACACCTCTTCCTTCTCATTGAATTAAGCGAAAGTAGCTGTAAATTTATCCTATTTTGTATATATAAATACAAAATGATTTTTACTTTGTATCCTTTTTTTTTTATTGTCTGTCAAGTGAATATTCTATTGGCATCTAAATACTATAGGTGTTTGAATTCAACTAAACAATCTTAACACTGTCTAGCAGTCTATTAGTTATCTTCAGAAGTTATTGACTTGAGCCTTTTACAGCTCATCATATTGATATGGCTTTACATACCTCATTTTTATACTTTTCTGCTGGATGGTTAAGACCAAGATATAACAAGACCTACATAACAAGAAATGTAACTTTTGTATCTGATAAGGTCAGCCAAGTACTCTCAGGATTTATCCTGTAGCCCTGAACCACCCTTTATACATCCTTTTGTCAGTTCCTGATAGGATGAGTCACAGCCATTGCTTGACCAATTTGCTCTCTGAAAGCTTGAGAAAATATTTTTTCTCTCCATGTGACTCTCCCCAGGCTCACTTTACATCATCAAACACATTCCTCTGTGATTCCATAATCTTAATCAGAAAATTTGGAGCACAACTGAGTTATGTGTTGTTACAGTAAAGGTTCTCATCTATATTTTAAATCAACGGAGACCATAGATTTTCTTAATTTAGTCTTTTATAAGGCTGATAGGTTTTAGTAAGGTAACAGAAAATTGCTAAAAAGAGAAAAAAGATTATTTGCTAAATAATAAAGCCACTGGCTACTTTTGACAAATACAGGCTAAAATCTTCAGATCTGTTTCTGTATCATATATGCATTAACATTTCAGAATTGTAACGTCAAATCTAGCCTTACCAAATACTGGACAAAATACTGCCAATGTAGATTCAGAGTTACATGTTCAGAAAGTTTACTAGCCAGTAAGTTACTATATTGATTTCTGTGACTTTGATTCCTAAGGTTTTGATAAAACTGGTGACTTCCCTGATATGCTTTCATTTTTATGATGTGGATACCCTGCCCTGCCCTCTAGGGATTAAGTAAGTATGGGCCCTCCACACTGAGCTACAGCCTGTATGCCTGCACATAGCTGTTTTTTGAGACAAGGTCTGAAAAAAAGAGTAGGCTGAACTTGTGATTCTCCTGCTTCGAATTCAGCTAAGGTTATAGCTATATACCACTGCAACCAGTGATGTTCACACTTGGTTACATTCACCTAGCACTCCAATTCCCTGTGCTTTTGTTCCTGGTCTGTTCTTTTCCCACAAACTCAGTCGTTTCATGTAGGCAGGGGCCACCTCAGCTTCAGGGTAGCATTTATGCATTGGATGATTCCAGATGGTTTATCATGGTCAAGAGCAGCACAGCATTTTGGACAGACACAGCCTGTGCTGGCGTAGTGGCTCCACAGCTCATGTGAGCCCCCTGGGTGCGTCTTTCTCGCTTGAAAAGGAAACACCTGGAGTAGCATCCTAGGTCCTGGGTGGTAAGTATTAGCTGTTACGGTGCTATTGCAGTTCTGGCTGGTGTTACAAATGTTTCTTTAAATACATTTGGCAGCCTTCCCATAAAAGCACTACATAACAGAATTGGGAAGCCCAAACAAATTTTTTTTCGCCCTAAGTAACTTGACTGTGCGCCTGGTTTTATAATAAAGAACATATTTATTATGCTGGTCTGTGTAATGAGTCTAGCAATGCTTGAACTCTCATCTTCAAATGAAAGATATTAAGGAATTCAAGGACACTTCCTGTCTGCTTAGATATGGGAATTTTTTTGTTTTGTTTGAGACAGGGTCTTGTTATATAGTCCACACTGGCCTCAAACTCAGCAATCTCTGCATCAGCCTCCCTGGGATTACAGGTGTGCACCACCACGCTGGACTTGTGTCCTTATTTTTGTGTCCTTTTGAGTTGTGAAGACACCTGCGCATGCTGTTGTGATGAACTCCCATTGGGTCAGTCATCTTGGAACTGCAGAGTGCCAGGCAGTCTTAACAGGCTCTTGATAAATGGTGACTTGACAAGGCACCAACTTCTTAAACTGAAAGGACAGAAGTCCCATGGGGAGAGAGAGTGGGTGCATGTTAAAGATAGGGGCAGACCACTGAGGGTCGCAGCCTCAAGGAGTGCTCTTTACACGAGAGCACTGGGAAGTCGAGGTTCAGCTTGTTGGGAAATGTGGCAATAAGAGGTCTGTTTCGAGTGACTAGCTGAAGAGTGAGCAATTGGAGGAGTTCAGTAAGGGACTGAAGCAAGGAGAGCATTGCAGTGTGTGAGAAGGTAACGATCCTTGAGAGCAGACAGCCGAAGAATCTGTTCAGAACAGTTTAAAGGTTAGATGATTAGGACTTAGTAAGGGATATTAAAGAAAACTGAAGTATTTCACCTGCACGTTAAAGTAAAAGGCTCTGAGCAGTAGGAACACAGAGGGAAGGCATTTGAGGAGGGAATCTTTTGGATGGCTTGCCACAGTTGATGTACGTGCATTTCTGTGTGTATGAGCAATGCGTGTTATGCAACACAGGGTCTCTATGAATACTCTGGCATATGTGTTTAGTTTTTGCTTTTTCACATTCGTTTCAATGCAGACAAGTCATTGAACAATTTTTTCCACTGTTTATTGAACACCTCTGTATACAGGGCTCTGTTGAACACATAAGTGAATCCACAAAGCCTGTGGTCTCTGCATATATTTGCTTGATCATTAGAAGTAACTGGAAATGCCATGCAAAGACCAAGATCAAGTAGCTGCTGTGTGGCTGCCTGAAGCAGGTGTTCCATCAGCATCCCAGAACTGATAGCAGATGCAGGAGGACTGCAACCAGAGGAGCCAGCCAAGGCATTACAAAAGCTTGGAGGGGGCTGGTAGAGGAGCCAGGGGGCTGCAAACATCCTTCAGGAGGTAAAGGAGGGACTAGGTCCCACAGCAGAGTGTGCTAGGGTGAGACATGGCTGGGGATTTTTTTTTCTAAGTCGTAGAAACCCATTAAAGAGAACTGAGCAAGGAGGGAGGGACACAATAGTACTGATGATGGGGGAGAGGGGGACGGCAGCAGAACGTGTAGGCCATCGCGGACAGCACTGTTGGGACTAAGGGAGAGAAGTAACCTGATTCCTGAGGCAAGCTACAAAGCCAACTAGAACAAGTACTGTGGAGCCAAAATCAGGTTCAGAATATTACATTCACTCTAACAGTTGGAAATACTGGATTAGGTGTTGATCTACCTTAAAGGACTGTAAATTTTAGAAAATGAGATTTAACCCCCAGAAATTTAAATTTTGAATGCAATGTGGTTTTTTCCCTAGCTTTTTATTGGGGGGGGGTTCTCTTTTGAGATAAGGTCTTGCTATGTAATCTCTTGAGATAAGGTCTTGCTTGAACTATGGTCCAAGTTGGCCTCAAACTTACAGAGATCTTCCTCAACTTCCCAAGTGCTAGAATTATAGCCATGCACCACCACACCAGCCTATCGTGGGTATTGAACCCAGAGCCTTCATACGAAGTGATATCTCTAGCCCAGCCCCTTTTGGTTTTCTGCTTTGAGACAAGGGTCTCATTCAATGCCGAGGTGGCCAGGGCTTTGTTATGTCTTAGGAAAATAGACTTTTATCCAGGGCTTGTAAAGGAAAAAAGCCTACATCAAGGGAAAATAATAGAAATAGGAGTTCAGAAGGAGAAATAAAATCACATTATTAGAAAGGAAAGGGGTTTTGTTGAAAGCGTGTGTGCTGCAAGGAAAAGGACCTGCAAATTTCTGTGCAGCTGGGCTGAGATGGTGAAGCTGTTCTTTGGAAACCTGCACTGTGAGGCCAGAGAACAAGAGATCCACACACCCTTTGAGCAGTATGAAAGGTGCTGGAATGTGACATCATTAAGAACTATGGCTTTGGGGGCCGGGGAGATGGCTCAGTAGGATAAGTGCTTGACTGGCAAACGCAAGGATCTGAGTTCAATCCCCGGTTCCGCCAAAAAAAAAAAAAAAAAAAAGAACTATGTCTTTGTGCACATAGAGGACAAGACAGCGGCAGAGGATGCTATCCAAAGCCTGCACCACTGTAAGTTCCTCAGGGTGAACTCCAGTGTGGAAGCCAGCAAGAACAAGAGCAAAGCTTCAACCAAGTTACATGTGGGTGACATCAGCCCCACCTGTACCAACAAAGAGCTTCGGGCCGAATTTGAGGACTGGTCCAGTCATCGAATGTGGCAATGTGAAAGATTATGCTTTTGTACACATGGAGCGGGGAGAAGATGCAGTGGAGGCCATCAAGGGCCTTGATAACACTGAGTTTCAAAGTGGGATACGTGTGGGCTGAAATTCTGAGCTGCGGTTGTGCATGAGAATACAGACTTCGCTGGTACCCCCATCTCTGGGATGTTTTCGGCTCTGAGCATTCAGTCCCGGAGGAACCATAGACCTTAATTTACCTTGCTAAGTTTGGACCTCCTTTCTTTTTCTCTGTAGTGCCCATTATCCTGTTCTTGCTGTTGTTTAATACTTCTGTAGATTCCCATTCATGTTTTTTTCCCAACAGGCCACACCGTATGCAGAAGCTGCCCTGTCTCCTGCCTCCTGCCTCCAGTGGGTGTTGGATTTGGGAATGACCTCAGTGAGAAAGTCACCACTGCTCTTGGGTTTCTTTTAGCCCAAAGGCTAGACCTAGACTTGGATCACTTTAATCTTTCCAGTGAAACAAATGGTTTTTCAACTTAAAAAAAAAAAAAGTGGAGAAACCAAATGACTACTGGAAAAAGGGAGAAAAATAACAAGACAGAATTACCTTGCTGGAGTAAGGGAGCCCAGAGCCAGAACTTAGGTAGGTCTTAGTACTAGGCCCCTTTTATTACATGAGATAAGGAACATCCCTCTTGAAAGTTGTTCCAACTTGGTTGGCTAGTCTAGGCTCAAGACCCCTGATTTGGCCATTGTCCTATTGCCTATGCATACATCCTTGGATAAGCTCTTCTGTGGTCTCTTTGTACTGTCCAGTTTGTCTTGTGAGATTTGTGGCAGAATCATATTCAAGGCTTAAAAAGGATCCATGTGTGTTTTAGTATTAATATAGTGAGACACTAATGCATGTGTATATATATGTACTTATTTATGTATAGGTGTGTAACTGGCTAGGTTTGAGTTTTTTAGAATATAGCCACCACCTTTTTGTGTGTGGGTGTGGGTGCTTAATTGGAGATGGAGGGAAAAGGGAATTGATCGTTGACATGAAATGAGCCCTCAATTCTTCACTTGCCAGCAACCCCACAAGCCCCCTTAACTTTCCCTACCTGTCCTCCAACTTTCCCTTCAACGTGAACTTGCTATTCTCCTACTGCAGCGTGCCAGAGTCCTGGGACAAGAGGTGTGCCTCATCATACCTAGTTTAAGTTTTGTTTTTCAGAGGTGAACTAAAGCTCAGAAAAGTTCAAAACAAAAGTAGAAACTTCCTGATATGGTAGTGAAGATCATAGCTTTTAGAACAGAGACAGGAAAAATGCAACAATTGGAAGGCAACTTCTGAAGAAGGACTTAGAGTAGCATTTCACAGCAGGCATTAAGAGCTGGGCTTAGCAGTTGCATGCCTGTGACCCAGTACTAGCATGGGGGAAGAAAAGACTGGGGTGGAAGGATTGCTGAAAGTTTGCATAGTTCAAGTCCAACCTGAACTATATAGCAAGACCCTGTCTCAAAACAAAAAAAGCCATGATTAATATCAAAATAATCACAAAAGACTTGAAAAGTACTTGTGAACATGTATTAACATCGAGTATGTGCTAGCAACCTGGCAGGTGCTGGCTGGTGACAGCAGGGACAATCTACCTTAGATTTTTTGAGAGAGAGAGCCAACCAAGGTGTAATTTCATTCCTGATGAGTCCTGGGATGAGTCCAATGTGGTTCTTGAAATAATCCTTTTGAAGTGAGGCATACTTGACAGAGAAGTTGGCTGGGGCATGGTAGGTGAGCTGCTTATCCATTTGGGAAGGACCTATGGAAGGTGTGGCAATGACAGGAGATGGGACCACTCCACTGGGTTGGAAAGGAGGCACCTCTGCATGGAAGAACTGCAGGCACCCTGTTGTGTGGAAAGGCAGTGTAAACACAGCTGACATTAACAGGTAGGCAGAGCTGAGCCAAGGTGGCCTTGTAGCTGGGTTTTGCTCCTAGTGGGACTGCAGGGACCCTAGTTAGGAAGTGACACCAGATGATGGGGGTGGGGAAAGCTTGGAGAAACTTCACAGTGAGGACCGATCAGTGGTCAGCTCTTAAGGCTGATGGAGACAGAATCCACTGGAGCTGCTTATGGATGGGACTCTGGATGGGGGGGGGGGAGGCAGAGCTCGAGGAGGTCTCAAGTTTGGATGCAACCTGGGTGGAAGGCAGTGACCTACAAGAAGGAGCAGCAGCAGAGGTGGACCTGGAGGGAAAATCAGCAGTGCTGTGTGAAGTTTTTACTTTCTGGTTGGATGCCCATGAAGCAGTCCTGGGGAGTAGGTATAACTGGAGTTCTGACCTGAGCAGTGTGCTGAATGGCTCATGCAAATACTTGCATACTTCGAAGTGGACAAGCTCACCAAGTGCAGGAGTCCTGAGGAGAAGAGGATGAGCACAGTCTCAGATACCGCTGAGATGAGGATTATGACAAGGAGGAGCATGGAAAGAATATAGGGAAGCAAACATTGGTGCGGTGGAAAGCTTTAGGACTATCAGGAAGAAAAAATAAGAGATTATACCAAATGCTACTGCAAAGACAAAATTGTAAATTAATTAGTAAGCTGGCTGCTGTGAAAATGGATCATAAAATCTCTAGATGGCTGAGATACTGCAGCCTTGCCCATCTGCTGTGGTAAAAAGTGTTAGGAAAGTGGTAGTGAAGACCCAGTGGTCTCACCCAACCCCACTTCCTCACTCAGGTATGCAGATGAGGAAGACTCCCTAATTTTAAAATCTAGTGACTTCCAGACTGTTGGAGCCCATGCCAGTACAGCCATGCAATGGGCAGGACACAGACAGATTCTCAAGGACCGTGACTGGGAATGGTACCTGATTCCTTTTCCAATGCAAAGTCAGTCAAGGCATCCCTCAGTCTCCGTGGAGGCCAAAACCCACCATCTGTGACAGGAAGAAGAGGAGCTGCCTTGCTGAGAGGAAACATTTTTGGCCAAAGACAGCTCAGGCAAGACGAAGGTCAGAGTGACTTTGGATAAGAACCCTCTTGGTGAAGCAGTGAGGGTGCAGCCCCAAGGAGGAAAGAGAAGGAAGCAGTTAACACATGCAAAAAGTGGAAGGAGTAAAGGTAGAGGGGGATTCTATAGAGTCATCTCAAGAGACACTGTTCCCATAGGAACAAACCCAGCACGTTCTGAGAAAGGATCTCTGTATGTGTGCTGTTACGGATGAGCTGGGAAGCAGCAAGTCAAAAAGTGGTGCCTGTTGGACTTCATATGCGTGAGGTTTCAAAATCGTGCCGTTGTCTTTTTTTTTTCTTTTGGCAGAACCAGGGATTGAACTCAGGCCCTTGCACTTGCCAGGGAAGTGCTTATTCCACTGAGCCATCTCCCCAGCCCCTACCTGTTGTCTTCTTAATCACTGTAATGCATTACAGTAGTAACATCACTAGGCTGAGAACAGAATGAACTCTTTCACGGCAAGTGTCCTCTGTTCAAAGAGCCTCAGAACTTCAGAATGAGACTTTTCTGTATTTTCTGTGTGTGTGTGTGTGCACACTTAGGTCAGCCCAGGCCCTGGGGATGCTGAAGAGAGCCTTGTGATGGAGCTACTTTCCAGCACCTATTTTCTTGATAGATGGTGCAATGTCTTTCGATCTTAATGTCTTTGAATCCTATAAGATAGTGACAACAAAGGACCACACTTGTCTGGAGATTTTGTGACCCTTCCATTCACTTGGTGACTTTGGCAGATGACCAGGCTCATGATGTCTAGACCTCACAGAACCTAAAAGTGCTGCTTCTTGGGGGCATAGGGTAGGGAGGAGAGACAAGACCCCAGCGTGCTTGTTTTGAGCATGCAGAGAAGGCACCTGTGAAGATGCCTAAGATAGAGGTGCAAGAGGTCATTTAACAGATGGCTGCTGCTATGAGGAAAAGGGTGGGTCCACTATAAGCCAAAATACTTAGGAAAAATACATTTCTAGAGAGGCTTCAGACTGCTTCCCTCCTTGTAGTTTATTAGATAATATTCATCTTTTGTGGGCCAGGGAGATGGCTCAGTAGAATAAGTGCTTCCCTGGCAAGCGCAAGGGCCTGAGTTCAATCCCTGGTTCTGCAAAAAATAATAATAATAATAATTATATATATATATATATATATATATATATAATCTTTTGTGTGTGTGTCTTTTTGAGACAGGGTTTCACTATGCAATTCAGGCTGACCTTGAACTCACTTTGTAGCCCAGAAGGATCACAATGATCCTCCTGCCTCAGTCTTCCAGTGGTTTTTAGTATATTCCACAAGGCTTTGTAATAATCACAATTGTCTAATTTCAGAATATTCTTATCACTCCCCCAACTCATATAGTCATTAGTAGTCACTCCACATTTCCATTTAGCACCAATCTACTGTATCTTTGGGTTTGCTTTGGCCAGACACATTATAGAAATGGAATCATATCGTGGGTGATATTTTGTGTTTGGCTTCTTTAACTTAGCATGTTTTCAAGAGTTATTCATGTTGTAACATATATTTGTCTACCTTTTTATGTATTTAGTAAAATACAAAAAAGTCAAGAAGTCTTAGTCTACAGAGTCTCACTACACAGACTGGACTTGTAGTGATCCTTCCTGTTTTTTAGCCTCATGAGTTCTGGAATTACAGGCGAGTGCCATGACATCCAGTCTCAATTGCTGTCTCAGGGTGCCCTGGGGTGGGATCGGCATGGCAGGCTGGGGATTTAGTCTGCCTTTTTAATGATTGAGTAATATTTCATTGAATGAACTTACCAGACTTGTGTGGGGACTGACCTTAGGATCTAGTACAGGCTAAATACACACTCTACCATGGGACTAGACCCCCAGTCCTACCTGACTTTGTCCTTCTATGGATGTGTAGATGATGTGATTCTATGATGTGATTGACAATTGGTGGTCAACTTGTAGCACCCAGCTGAACTAAATCAGGTTGGTGCTTGTATGGAAGATCCACCTAAGGATTGTTGCCAACAGCATAAAAGGAGAACTGTCAAGGAAGAAGGGGTGCAGTTGGTTCTCCTGGGACTGTTGGTTCTGCTGGAGGAGTTTGTCACATTGGCTTTCCTGATATGAACTCTGCTGTTCTTATTGTTGGAGGAGCTTAGGACCTTGTTGTTGCTGAGAATGGTCATGGTTCACTTTGGGGGCACTCTGGTTCTTGTTTTGAATATTGCTTCCTGGCTACAAAGGGGAGGATGGTGCACTGTTCAGTCTCCTGGGAAAATTTGTCATGCTGGTTTTACTGATAGGAACTCAGCTGTTCTCATTGGAGGACCTTGGGATCTCAATGATGCTGAGGATGGTTGTGAGACTTTCCAGGAGAGCTCTGATTCTCACTTTAAACATGCTTTCTGGCTCCATTGTAGCTCCCTCAGCTTGCTGAACCAGATCCTTCATCTCACTGGCACATACTTTCTAGCTTCCACACTGACCATGGAGCCTTCTCAGTGCAGCTCCATGAAAAAGGCCTGCATGAGACACTGTCATGGGCTCTTGGCCTCCAACTGGACTTGGGGGGCATTTATGGGCTCTAGGTCTTCAGCTGGGCTCATGCAGGACATTGCCATGAGATCCAGGCCCTCAGCTGGATTGTTTGGGTCTTTAGTGTGTGGACAAATTTCCTGCACTCTTTTAATTGAATCTTCAGATGACTATTATAAAATAATCCTAAAAATTATATCCTGTATTCAACCTTCTGCTCTGTCTCTCTCTCTCTCTCTCTCTCTCTCTCTCTCTCTCTCTCTCTCTCTCTCTTTCTTTTACTTTCTCTCAGACAAGATTTCACTATATAGTCCAGTCTAGCCTCAAATTTGTGGTGCTTCTCCTTCCTCAGTCTCCTAAGTGTTGGGATTACAGGCAGGCACTACCACCCCGGCTTCCACTTTTACTATTTCTAGAAACATTGAGGAACATACCTGTTTAAGCTGTCATATGAATATGTTTTCATTTCTCTTGGGTGTGGACCCAGAAGCGGAGCAGCATGATCATGCATCCCTCTGTCCACCTCCATTTTCTTTTTCTTGCCATCTCTGAAGCATCCTTTCATGATTTTCATCTCAAAGTTACTCTGCTGTCTCCAGATTTAGAACATTTTGACTTTCTCTAGTGATGACAATATCCCCCTCCCCCCTTTCCTATAGCCTCAGCTGGTAGATCATGTCAATGACATTCATACTCTGAATCCAGTTTCTTTGATCTTAACTCAATGACATTTTCTTCTCAATTTAATCTACCTAAAGGCAGGGCCATACATTGTACTCAGTACTATTATCACTAGTGTTTTGTGAGCCCAGAGATTGAACCCTGGGCCACTGATGCTGAGTAGGTGTTTTACTACTCTCCTAGGTATATCCTGGGCCCAGTGGTTCACCCTTTAGTGTTAGCATTTTGTGCCATTTCTACCTCCTTCTCTGATATCTTTTTCCTCTTCATTCACTATTGAACTCTTTTTCATGCCTATGATGAGCTCCCAGCCCTGCATTTCTCTTTGCTGTCTCTTGACTAGCTACTGCCATGAGCCAGCTTCCTAGCTCGCTGGCACCTGTGGCAAGCCTTTTCCATGGTCCTTTCTCCAGTGCTCTTCCTGTTTTAGTTCCTCTGTTTCATCTCCTGCCATCACCAAGTCTCTAGGAGAAAAAGCTTCTCTCCACTCGCCCTAAGGTCACAATGTCCTGGGGAACAGGCAGGCTGCTATCACTGTAAGGGCATGGAGTGCCAGCTCAGGTGGCACACAGCTATGTTCCTTTTGTATAAAAATGACTGCTAACTACCTTTTTGAGGAATTTCTGCTCCTGAATCTTTTTTTCTTTTGTGTGTGTTTTTGGTGGAACCAGGGGTTGAATTCAGGCCCTTACACTGCCAGAGAAGCACTTATTCCACTGAGCCATCTCCCAGGCCCCCTGCTCATGAATCTTTAAGCCTCAGTCTCACCAGTTCCTTTTAAGCAGAAATCAACTTTTTACTGAGGTCTAGACCAACTTACTGTCATACTTTTTTCAGTTTTCCCTCTTTTTCTTTAAACCAGCCTAGACCATTATACTTTAGAACCCCAGTTATACTATTTTTACTCTTTTCAGTGTCTCTTTAAAGCCTCTCTCTACTCTTCCTCTACAAATATTTCTCTGCTTAAAAATAAAACACAATCTTGTGTTTGAATATTACTTCTTTTTCAACAATCCTGTAGATTTTTCCTAGGATGTACAACTCTTGCTCTTGCTCTTTTTTTCTCCCCTCTCCTCTTCAAACAAGAGGCACTGTTCCTGGTGCTTGCCTACAGTGTTCAAACTTGTGATCCTCCTGCTTCAGCCTCCCAGAGTGTTGGAATTATAGGTGTGCACCACCATGCCCAGCTCCTGTTTGCACTCTTGGAGCTTTAGGCCTAACAAACTTGGATCTGTCTCTCA
This sequence comes from Octodon degus, assembly GCF_000260255.1. Lineage (NCBI taxonomy): Eukaryota > Metazoa > Chordata > Mammalia > Rodentia > Octodontidae > Octodon > Octodon degus. Next base: position 2,117,501 of record NW_004524604.1, on the reverse strand, counting down.
TACAAAAGAAGTTCTTCACATTCTGCTATATCCTACAGAGATAACAAAATGGGGCAGGGTCACAGTTAACGATAAAGCAAATTGTGACAGTGAGATTCTTCTTTGGAAATGACCAATGAGGGTATTTCCATAACCAGTTTCCAGGTCTGGTCCTCATTACAGGTTTAGAATTAGATTTTCAGCAATTTGGACAATGTTATTAAGACTGGAAGATTACTGCATGTTAACCATAAAGATTATAAACAGAATGCATATTTCTTAGTGTACAAGAAGGAATGCCTTAATTATTAATATCTTAATATTATCTAAGTTATCAATGTCTGCTACTTGGCTGGAACACTCTTCTGAGGACCAAATGTGGGTGGTTTTTCTTCTTCTTCTCCTTCTTCTTTTTTCTTCTTTTATTTAATTAATTTGTGGCCACGAATCCCTGGTTTCAATATATATATATATATATATATATTCAATCTGCAGTACAGAGGATTGAACCTAGAACCTCTGCATTAAGCAAAACAAATACTCTTTTGTTACTTTTCGAGACAGGGTTGCCCAAAATCACTAAATTGCCCAGGCTGGACTGAAATCTGCAATCTTCCTGCTGCTTAGGCCTCTCAGAGTGCCGCGATTACAGTCGTGCACCACCAAGTCAGGCTTGACTATTTTAAACACAAGTGTGATGATGGTACGAACAGTTTCTTCAAGGTGTAGCTGGATGTTGGGTCTTCGATTCCGTGAAAGCGAGGGAAGCACTGTTTCTCGGTGATTTCAGCCCAGGTGGAAACCTGGCCTGGCCGAGGATGCGAGTTCTCAACCATTACTGCGCCAACTCAATTCCCGGGGGCCCCTCCGGTCCCGGATCTCCACCCAAGGTACAGGGTCACTCCCGCCGCTCAGGTGTGGCCTCTCCCCGCGGGAGCCCTCTTGCCCAGACCTCTTCCACGTCCTCTCCCGCCCCCGTGCCCCAAGACCCTGTCCCTTAGCCCCATCAGTATTCCGTGGCCTCCTACCTAACCCCGGGCTCTCGGAGCCCACCGCGAACCGAGGAGAACCCAGGTGTGCCGCGCCTGCGCCCCGCTGAGGCCCAGGTGAAGAGCGGGAGGCCGTGGAGCCGATCCAATCAGCGTGCATGGCGACAGAGCGCAGCCAATCAGGGAGTGGGGTGTGGCGTGCGGGAACCCGCCCTGCGGCTGGCGGCCGCGCCCCGGAGGGTGACGGGCGCTCCTTGCAGATCTTGGGCGTGGCGCTCCGTCCCCACCCCCACCCCGTTCCGCCGGGTTCCCTAATTCCGCTCTGTCCCCACCAGCGTCCCCGTGGGCGGCGTCGAGCACGCTTTCGCCTCGGGACCGCCGCTCCGGATCTCGCTGCAGCGGGGATTGGGACGGGCGGGGCGTTGCCGTGGCGACGGCAGCATGCGGCCAGCGGTCCTCGGAGAGTGTGTCGCGGCGGGCGGGACCCTCTGCGCCTCGGCCTGGGCCCGCACTGCATCCGTGGGGGTCGCGGCCCGGCCGCCACAGGGCTCCTAGGCTGCGTCTCCCGAGCCCCTGCGACATGCGTGGAGCCCGGTGTCTGCTGCCGAGTCGGGGACTGTCGGATCGCTCCACGCCGGGTGACTGAAGAAACCGTAAGTGACAGTCGGGCCGTGCCTCAGCTTCCCTCTGGAGGGGTCTCGGTCCGCCTCACAGACAGCCTTTCCCGCGTGTCACCAGGAAGCAGGGGCTGCTAGCCAGCTGCGGTTCGGACCGTGCTCTGCTGGCCGCTGCCGGGAGGAGGCGTGGCGGGCCACGGGAAGCGGTGTCTACCGAGCGTGCTGGGAATAGACTCAGGGCGCTGGGCTTGGGTCAGGTCAGCTGTGATCAGTGCAGGGTACCCTGGGCATGCCCAAGGTTGCTGTTACCCTGCTTACTCACATCTTTCCAGCTTGAGGATGCCAGTTACACCCCTCTCCGATACGGCGGCTGGGTCCCAGGGTCTTCACCCTGAGCTACATCCTCAGCCTTTTTATAAGATTTGGTTTTGAGACAGAGTCTCACCTAATTGCCCAAGCTAGGCTCCCATTTGTGGTCCACCTGCCTCAGCCTTCCAGAATGATGGGATTACAGGCCTACATCTCCACACCCGGCCTGAAACACGCTTTTCCGGATGAGAGAGCAAATGAAAGAAGGAAGGAAGAATTACACTGAGACTTTTTAAAATTACAAATATTTTATTAAAAATAGCTAATAGAAGTTACTTAAGTAGACGTTAAAACATCAAATATATGGACAGATGGTATCTGGAACACTGCTGGTTAAATAGTTGTTAGAACAATCTGCTGTCAAAACAGGAGCAGAACAATGAAAGAATGTGAGTTAGGGATGATGGGTATTGTTTGAGCCCCACCCAGTCACTCTTGTGGTTCTCCGTGCACAGCCGCATTTAGGTACTGTGTTTAACAGGACCTCAGTCATAGCTCGGTGCTAGAGTGACACCCATTCACCCCCAGCCCCACAGTGTGTCTAGTGAAAGCATGAGTGAGTGTTGAGAATGTGGTATTGCACTGGGGTATCATAGTTTGCTGCGACAAAAAGCATGTTTTGTCTTTGTTATCAGTGTAACAACAGGGAAGTAAGGAAACCATCAGGGCAATTCATGATCTGGGTACATTAGTTTTAGATTTGCCAAGTACACAGTACAATGGCGAAGTTTTATGGGTGTTTTTATATTGTCAGACTGAAAAGAAAATTCAACCATGAACCATCCTTTGCAAACAATAAAGTTACCCACAGGGCCAGGGAGATAGCTCAGTGGCATAAGTACCTGCCCGGCAAGCCAATCGATCAATCAATCAATCAATCAATCAAGTTACCAGAAACGATTGAAACCCTCTTGTTTCCAAGAACCCAAAGGGTGGCAGATACAGCTCATGGGCACAAGTATCTGCCTGGCAAGTGCAAAATCCTGAGTTAGATTCCCAGTACAGAAAATGGAAACATGAGCCACTGAAACCAAATTGGGTTAAAAGCAGTTTTTTTTTTTTTTTTTTTTTCTTTATGGCTTCTGGAACTTAATGTTTTGGATTTTGTTGTTGTTGCTTGGTTTGGGTTTTTGAGACATGTCTCACTATGTAGTCCAAGCTGGCCTTGAACTGTTGGCAACTTTCCTGCCTCAGCCTCCCAAGAACTGTGATTACAGGTGTGTGCCACCATGCCTCACTGGAACTTAATTTTAGAATCAAAATTCTAGAACTAAATTTAACTTTGAGGGCCGGGGAGATAGCTCAATAGAATAAGCACTTGCCTCGCAAGCACAAGGTCCTGAGTTCAATCCCCGGTACCAAAAAAAAAAAAAAAAGAATACATTTAACTTTGAAGTTGCAGTGTATTAGTTTTTATGTCATGGCAACCAAACATGAACAAATATATCTGTATTTGGACTGAAATATTTTGTGTCTGTGTTGGTGGGACTGATCTCAGGGTCTCACACATGCTAAGCATTTGAGCTATATCCCCATCGCCAGCCTTGGGATGACTTTTCTGTATCTAAACATGCTTAAACGTACGCCTAAATGTCATGCATGATATGGTTACTGGACCTTCACCAATGACTGGTAAAGCAGGAAAGAGTCCATTATGACCGATTTTATTCAGAAGATAGCATATAACACAATGGATGTTATATAAAAGATATAATGGTAGCAGGATTTTTTAAATACTGTATCAGTGTTGCTAATATTTAATTTCCTTAAAAATTCTGTTTATATGATATTATTGACCTTATTTTGAAACTATAAATAGTAATTAGTACTGTGAGAAAATTAAAGAAAACATATATCATAGGTTCAGTGTTAGTATGGTAAATAATTATTTTGTGACTAATTTTTTTTTTCTGGTTGAGTAGGCAGTATATCAGATTTCCAACTCTGATTATTTTTTAAGCCTGGTGAAAGAAATATCTTGGCCTTCATTAAAATGGAATTCCAGTGTGCCTTTTTACCCATGAATGGAAAGGAATTGTACTTTTCTAGAGTGAGCTGAACTAGTTTTGCTTTATCTAAACTAAAAACATTGAATTTTCTTAATATGACATGTAGTAATTTGAGTTTAATGAGTTCTCTTCCTTTGCCTTGTCTTTTGTGAGATATGTGTGATTATTTTGGAAACATAGCTTAGTTGTAGGAATACTAGGGAATCGTGAGTTGGGATCGATAGCCGTGCACATTGACTGCTTTGAGATGGAACCAGAGGAGCCCCTGATGCGCTGGGGGAATGGAGGCGATGAGTAAACTCAACATGAGTGACTCTGTGTTTTGGTTTCCACAGCAAGAAACATTCCTATTGTTTTTAAAATAAAATGGAAAAATATGAGAACCTAGGATTGGTTGGAGAAGGGAGCTATGGAGTGGTGATGAAGTGTAGGGACAAGGACAGCGGGAGGACAGTGGCCATCAAGAAGTTCTTAGAAAGCGACGATGACAAAATGGTGAAGAAAATTGCCATGCGAGAGATCAAGTTACTCAAGGTGAGTTGCTTCTTGACCAAGCTTAACATTGCAGTTGTAGAATAAATTACTGTCTGTATTTGTTTTGCTTTATAAGTTTTAAGATATAAATTTCTTGGGGCCGGGGAGATGGCTCAGTGGAATAAGCACTTCCCTGGCAAGCGCAAGGGCCTGAGTTCAATCCCTGGTTCTGCCAAAAAAAAAAAAGACTACCCAAGATATAAATTTCTTTTCTTTCAAGGAAAAATGTTTTTCTTTTCTCTTCTTCTTCTTCTTCTTCTTCTTCTTCTTCTTCTTCTTCTTCTTCTTCTTCTTCTTCTTCTTCTTCTTCTTCTTCTTCTTTTTTGCATTTTAGGAAAGGGTCTACAGGGTGTTCAGGGTCTCACTACTAGATCAGACTTGTAGTGATCCACCAGTTTATGGCCTCCCAAGAGCCAGGGTTACAGGCATGCGCTACCACGCCCAGTCTCAGGACACCCCGTGGGTGGGGCCAGCATGGCAGGCCTGGGGATCAAACCTCAGGGCCCTGGCATCTGCTTGCAGGCGCTTTAATCCACTGAGCTATTTGGCTGGCCCTAATGAAAATTTCTTGAATTAAAAAATTTCATGATATGCTGGGTATGGTGGCTCACATCTGTAATCTCAGCACTCAGGAAGCAGAGGCAGGAGGATTGCTCCAGCCTGGGCTATGTAGTGAACTTGAGGCCAGCCTGAACTGCTTAGTGAGACCCTGTCTCAAAAAGAAAAAAAATTGTGATATAAAGCATTTTAAAAATTATTTGTTTCTTCTTCTATCTGCCTGCCTGTCTAGCAGTCGTCTGTCTCTTATTTGTGCTGGTGCCCCAAGGCTGCCAGGGTCACTTAACCTTGGGGCACTCAGTCCTCCATAGGCTTCCTCTGTGGGAAGGCCGTGGCTCTTCCCAGGGAGGGATCGGAAGTGGTCAGCCCAGGGGAGAGCTCAGCCCAGGGGAGAGCTCCAAGGTGCGTGCTTCCTGGGCTGTGTGTCCAGTGTGGCCACGCAGGGTGTGCTGTTTCCCCTAGCAAGTGGCGTGACAAGGCCTCAGTAAAACCATCAGGGACTCTGCCTGGAACTTTCCAGAGTCTCTTACTCCAGAGGGACAGTAGATTCTTCTTGCAGAGTGAGCCACAACACCAGTCCTGGAAACTGGAAATGAAACAAAGGTTCCATGTGCCAGCTAAGGGCGCATTTGTTATCTTCTCAGTTGTGTGATTTTTGTTTTTTATTTCCTTCCTCCTGCTTGTTCTCATTTATTTTATAGCTCTTTTTTCTGACTTGTTGAAATAGATGCTCACTTTTTCCATGTGCAACCCCCTTTTCTGATACATTCATTTAAAGGTATACATTGCCCAGTGCAAGAGTCCCAGACAGCATGCATATCTCCAATGCCAGAGTCCTTTGGTATATATCCCAGAAATCTGATTATTAGTACAAAATATTTTCTCATTTGAATTATAATTTCCTTGATCTGAGACCCAGTCCTAGCCCAGGTCCGGTGAGTGTGTGGTAGAGCTTCCTGCTACCCTGCGCCGGAGGGACCAGTCCCAGCCCAGGTGAAGCATGGGCCAGACCCTCTCCCATCCCCTTGGAACGCACCCCGCCACTCCGCAGCACCTCCCCCACCCCGCCCTCCGAGTAGGAATTTCTGCCGGGTTCTGGGAACCCTCAGACCCAGTCCTAGCCCAGGTCTGGTGAATGTGTGGGAGAGCTTCCTCTACCCCCTACTGCACCTTGCCCCCTCCAGGCACAGCTCAGGCCTGGCATACATGCCTGGGGTGTAACCCTGCAGCTGCAATCCCTGCAGAGAGTATAGAGGATAGATCCACCCAGCTGGTCCAGGAGCAGAACATCTTGCCACAGGGGCATAACAGGTTCACCCTCAAGGGCAGCAGCAGGAAGGAGCTGAGCAGAGCAGCCA
>NW_004524604.1:2074484-2104913 GCF_000260255.1 Octodon degus | reverse complement strand
CCAGTAGAAAAGTATGAAGACGAAATATAGGAAGTAAAGCCATGCTGTTATGTTGAGCTGTGGGGGACTCAGGTCAACAATTTCTGACATTGCCAGTTAAACAGAAGACCCAATGCTATTATGGGCTACTGCACTCTTTTAGAATATTTTGCTGAGTTTACACACCTATAATATTCAAATGACGGAACTTAGCAAAAAAGGGTATACAGATGAATGTCCATTTTGTATCTGTGTATTCAAAGTGGTTAGGATAGCTATATAGTTACATTTTTTAATGAATAGAATGATTTGTTCTAGTGGTGTTTGTAAATAGGATATCAAGTCCACATCTTGTACAGCAATTAACCACTAAGAAGAATGTATGCAGTGTGTTAATTATTGATACTGTCCTAGCGATTTGATTTGAAACTGTCTCATTGCTATTTGTTTATCAAAGTATGAAAAAAAATAATTTCCTTGATCTGAGTTATTTAAAAGTTTCTTTTAAAAATATAGTTCTTAATTTTCAAACATGTTGAAACTTTCTAGGCTTTTTCTTGCACTGGTTAGTGTTTATGATCTAGCTGCCCTCTGATCTGAGTGAACACTATATAAGAATCTATTTCTTTGAAATTTCTTGATATTTGGTGTAGAATGTAGCCACCTAGAAACTTCCTTGTGTTCCTCAGAAGTATTCTATGGATGGCCCTTAGGTCATATTTGTTAATCATGTTGTTCAAATCTTCTAAAGTTTTTTGTGAGAAGTAGGCAGTTTGGGACAGGGTCTTGTTATACAAGTCAAGCTGGCTTTGACCTCTCAGGCTTGGCTTCAAGATCCTCCTACCTCAGCCTCCCAAGTGTTGTGATTACAGGTGCATGCCACCACACCCAAGTGGAATTGATCTTAATTATGGTGTATGACACAGTCAAATCATATGGGTTTATTTTCCTTATGGATGTCCAATTGTCTAAGACATTTTTCATTAAAAATACTGTCTTCATTGTTCTTTTTTGTTTTCTCTATTGTTCTGAATGGCCCTTTTGCTAAATGTTCTTGTAGGTAGGAATAGCTCTTCTACTCTTTGTTCTGTTCTATTGCTGTATTTGTCTAAGTTAGTCCTACTATCTCATTGTCATATTCTAGTTTGTAAAGTTTTGTATCTGGTAAGATGAATTTTGTGTCTCTTTTGCAAAATTGTCTTGGTAATTGTTTTCCCTTGGCATTTCCATATCCATTTTAGAGTCAGTTTACTAATTACCACAAAAATGTCCAGGAGTTTCCTTGAATGTGTAGATTCTCATGGGGAGAACTGATTTCTTTACACCCTTGCATCTCTTCCACAAAGGTCATATTGCCTCCTGGTTTGGGTCTTCTTCTCTGAAGGTGCACATTAAGCCTCACTGCTGTTGCTACTTTGTGCTCTTAGATATGAGGTGCAGCTCTGTGAGCAGATGTAGCTGGCTCCTCTTGGGCCAGTCCAGCGGGCTCTGGCTCCAGCTGGCGCTTTCACTTTACTTATAACTCACGAACACTACTTACTCACATATTTGGATTTACATTTATTATTTCTTCCTAGTTCTTTCTCTCTCTCTCTCTCTCTCCATATATATATATATATATATATATATATATTTTTTTTTTAAATCATGATTCTTTTACCAGTCTTTTCGAGATTGTATACAACTTTCATAGTATTCATTTAGTTCCCAAATGGGCATTCTGTGTTACGAGAGTCCCGGAGATGTTAATTCTGCCCACTGCTTACCCTTGTCTCTTGGCCCCACCACGGATTTCCATTTCACTGCTGGCGTGCGTTTAACTGTCTAGTTACTTGATGTGTCCTTCCTGTGTGTTCTTCAGCCTTCCCTCCATGGCTGCACTTCTATTAGGATCATTTCCTTGGGCTTTGAAGTATATCTTTTAAAAAAAAGCAGATAAGTTGGTAAAGTATACTGTTTCTGTTAAAGAGAATTTTTATTCTTCTTTGTGTTTAACATACCTTGTAAACAGGATGTAGAACTCTAGGTTGGGGATTCAGGGTATCCCTGATTGGATTCTACTCTTCTGCTGGTTCCCATTGCTTGTGCTGAAGAGTTAGCTATCAGTCTTACGTTTTTCTCTGTTTTGTGTTTTCGAGACAGGGTCATTCAGAGTAATCTAACCTGGCCTTAACTGCCTGTGTATCCCAGGCTGGCCTAGAACTCAAGATCATCCTGCATCAGCCAAGTTCTCAGTCCTTGAGTTCTTGCCTATGGTGTTTTGCTTCCTTATGTTTCTCATTATCCTTTTGTTTTGCATGTCATTTTTGAACACTTATTTGTGGAAACCTTGTGAGGCTCAGGAAAAGCTGTTTGCTTCTAGGGTGAGAAGTGCCTTAGCCCGGTACCCCGGCCTCTGGCTCCATGTGAACCCACAGCCGAGGTCGGGACCTTCGGGTGATGATGTTCGGTTTGCTTTTTGCCCACTGGTACTTTGGAGCATGTCACTTTTAGGCCCACCTTCACTTGGGGGTGGCTTCCCTGTGTTCTGGTCTTCATAACTTCTGGAGTTGACTTTTGCCCTTAAACTCCCCAAGGTCCTAAAGAGGTCCCAAAGCTTATTTCCTAATCTGTTGCTTCCTGACAGAATTAGCTCTGAGTCCTGAGGTGCATGCCTTGAATTTTCCTGTTCTAGACCTAGAACCAGGAATCCTACTCTCTGCTGACCTTCTTATATATTTCACAATATTTAAAACAATGTGTTTCACTTAATAAGAATTCCCTGTTGGAGTTGTTTAGCCTATCAATGTTAAAGGGTAGTCTGCTTTAAAAAATATGAATACAGTGCAAAGACAGAGGGCCTGTGGAAGTGAGAGTCTGTTTTAATAATGATTATAGGACCGAGCAGCAAGGACTTTATGTGTGGTAGAGAAAGGGATGTTTTCCAATGCAGTAGTCTGTAGGTTTTTTTGTGTATGTTTGTTTGTTTCTTTTTGTAACAGTGTCTTGCTATGCAGTTCAGGCTGGCCTTGTGCTCACTTTTGTAGCCCCCAGGCTGGTCTTGAACTTGCAAAGCTCCTCCTGTCTCAACTTCTTGGGATTACAGGCATGCACCACCAGGTCTGGTTCTCAGCCAGCATAGCATGTGAGGCCAGGGATCAAACTCAGGACCTTGCACTTACCAGGTAGGTAAGTGTTTATGCCCTGAGCTGTCTCCCCAGCCGTTGGAGTTTTTACAAATAAAATGTTTTATAATTCTGGGAGGCTGAGGCAGGAAGATCACAATTTTGAGACACAGTCAGCCAACATAGTAATATAGCAAGACCTTCTCTCTAAAAATTGAAAAAGGAGGGGCTGGGGAGATGGCTCAGTGGAATAAGCGCTTCCCTGGCAAGTGCAATGGGCCTGAGTTCAATCTCCGGTTCCGCAAAACAAACAAACAAAAATTGAAAAAGGACCTGGGGACATATCTCAGTGCAGAGACCTTGGGTCCAATCCTCAGTGCTTAAAAAAAAAAAAAATCCTATAAAACACCAAACAGTCTTAATTGACTTAACTGAACAACTGACAAAATGTCGTTTTCTTAATTTTCTAAAACAGACTTCATTAAAGATTTGTTCTATCAGGATGCAAGACTTGTGAAATGAAGGTGTTTATTTTATTAATGAACAGTGATTGTGAGTAGCTTTTCCTGTGGTCTTGTAGTTCAAGTTAGCTTTTAAATCTTTGAACTTCTAACTTTTAGAACAGAAACCATACTTTTGCATCTCTTTAAGAAAAGAGATATATTTTCTTCTTTTCTCTAAAAATAAGACAACTCTGAAACCTTCCTCAGGCCTCCAACCTGAGAGTCAGAGTGCAGGCTGTGTTTTGACATGGAGCTGGGCCTCTTGAGGCAGGTTATCCTGGTAAGAAAACGCCTCACTGCGTGTTGCTTATGACTTAGTGTTCGTACCTAGCTCCTTCTCTCAGCTGTTGTCAGATGGCAGCCAGAGGGTTGGTGACAATAGCAACACTGACACTTGAGCTCCTCTTTCTGGTGAAAGCATGCTTCTCTAACTCTGAAAACCGTTTGCACTGGTTACCTCCTCTTTTAGTTGTAAATGTCTATCTGAGCCAGAAAAGTCAGGGCTCTCAGGCAGGGTGCATTAGTGTGTGGCCCTGTGGGCAATGAGACCGTGCCAGCCATCTGGGTGACAGTGCTTAGAACAGTACCTGGGACAGAGGCCGTGTTCTGGAAGTGTTAGAACATATAATGCCACATTATTGTGTTCCTTTAAAATATTTTTATGTCCTTTGAATTGTTTATTTTGGTGCTTTGTTTGTTTGGTACCAGAAATCGAACTCAGGGCCTTGAGTTTGCCAGGCAGGCACTGTGCCACTGAGCTGCACCCCCATGAATTGTTTATTTTATATTGTTCTTCCTCTGGTCACTTGAACAGGTTTTATCTTTGTACAGTTGGTTACCCTTATGCCTTTTGCAGCATATAATATGTCTACTGCTTTGTAAAGCGGTTGCTCTATTCCCTCCTCTGTTCAGTGCATCTTCATTAGGGTAGAACTTACTATGTAACCCAAAGTGGCCTCAAGACTTGGTAATCTCCTGCCTCAGCCTCCTGAGTACTGGCATTATAGACTTTTCTTTGTATCTCTTTCCCATTTTCTACATTTTTAGTAATGTCTTTGTGTATTGTTGATCTTATAACATTCATTTTCTATTTTATAACCACACTGGCCACATTTGTATAAGATTGAGTCCTGTACTAAGTGGATTCACTACTCACATTCAGAATTTGTTCTGTGGTCTCAAATGACAACAGAAATGACAGTTGGGTCGGGTATCTTGTCTGTAGGTCATGTGGTCTTTTCTTCAGGATTCTGAGATCTGTATTCCTTTCAGAAATGGCTGAATGTTTTCTTTCTTTTCTTGAATGTTTATCTCCATTTGTGTTCCTTCTTATTTCTTATAGTACCCTGAGTGCTTCTGAACTGGCTTTTCTTTCTCCATTGCTTCTTATACCACAGTGATTCTTCTGGGACTGGATGATGGGAAGACATCATCTGGTCAGAAACCAGGATCTTATCCCATGCTAGCATGGCCCACGATGACTTGCTGTGATGCCCCCATGATGCTTGCGAGTGGGAGTGAGTTCTGTGAGACGTGTGGCTATAAGTTTGTTTCTGATATGTTGCGTCTGTTCCAATGGTGACTCTAGCCAGGGGCCTCTGTGTGGCTGCTTGTCTACCCCCTTCCCCATTGTTTCCCAGTACCCCCTGCTCTTAGGATCTTTCTATCTGGTGCCTGTGAGCACCATGCCCATGGCAGCAGTGACACGTTTGTTTTTTCCAGGCTGTGCCCTGCCTCAAAGACTCTTTCCTGGGTGATACCTTCTGTGCCCCTGAAGCTCATTTGCCTGGCTGTGTGCCTCTCCAAAATGTCTGTAGGCTTGGCTCAGTTCCCAGCGGTCTCATCAAGGATAAAGTTAAGCTTCTCTTCCTTGTTGGCTTCTTTTCCTTATTGGCTTTGTTGTGTTTTCTGAGATTGGAAAGGAGGAGTTTGGTTGCTTGACTATATTTAAAAGCCAGAACATACCTTTAAAGTACATGGTTTATATACTTTATAGTTGACTTATGCTAAGATCTATGTATTTTAATCATTTATTTGTTTGTTTATTTATTTATTGTACCAGAAATTGAACTCAGGACCTTGTACTTTGTGCTGCTGAGATTTATCCCTGGTCCTATGATCTATTTTAGATTGTGACTAATTGCTAATAATTTGTTTTTATAAAAACTCTTCTGCATTTTTTATAACAGCAACTGAGGCATGAGAATTTGGTAAATCTGTTGGAAGTGTGTAAGAAGAAGAAAAGATGGTACCTGGTCTTTGAATTTGTTGACCACACAATTCTTGATGACTTGGAACTCTTTCCAAATGGACTGGACTATGAAGTAGTGCAGAAGTATTTATTTCAGATTATTAATGGAATTGGCTTTTGCCACAGTCACAATGTAAGTATTAGGTTTAAGTGATCATCTTGCTAATTCTTGCCTATCCAGACACCCATCTCTTAGCTTTTTGTTCTCTATAAACATTTGTTTAGAGTTTGAATCACAAAAATAACTGGTTCCCCGGATCTGTAAAGCCAGGACCATTTTGTATTTCTTCATCTCAATGCCCCACATCCTTTCTAACTGTGCTATGCTCTTTTTGTCTTAGATCATACACAGGGACATAAAACCAGAGAACATTTTGGTGTCTCAGGCTGGTGTGGTGAAGCTGTGTGACTTCGGGTTCGCACGCACCCTGGCTGCTCCCGGGGAGGCATACACTGACTACGTGGCCACGCGGTGGTACAGGGCACCAGAGCTGCTGGTTGGTGATGTCAAGTATGGCAAGTAAGGCACCAGTGTATGGGCACAGAATGGTCTGCTGTTATTAAGGGGAGGGCTAGAGTGTGCACTGGGGAGTTATAGAGTGAGAAGAGGGCTGTCATTCATGTCCCTCAGAATAGAGCACTAGCCTGGCATATGCAAGGGAAAAGGGTGAAAAAATTAAAGGAATTATACTTTAAACCTAAGTTGTCAAGCCAGGCTTATCCACTTGTAATCCCAGTAGCTGAAAAGCTGAGGTGGGAGGATCATGAGCATGAGGCCCCTCTGGGCTCCAGAGCAAGACCCTGTCTCACAAAAGAACCCTTCATAAGTGAGTTCTCTCCTACACAAATACACATACACACCCACACACACACACACACACACCCCACACGTGTGATTATGAGGATGACACCTAAGACGCAAATGTGGGCTGGGCCACTCTACTTTTGAGGCATACCCTCAGTTCCTCAAAGAAGAGAAGACTGACCTTTATAGCTTTGTTTTATGTGGGATTTGTTTGCTTGTTTTTGGCTTTATGAGACAGGATCTCACTATGTAGTCGAGGCTGGCCTCAAACTTGCTGTGGTCCTCCTGCCTCAGACTTCAGAGTGCTGGCATTACAGGCATTTACAGTATACCTGGAGTTTTTTTTTTTTTATGAGCAGAATATATTTATTGAGGGAAAGAAAGCTCCTGTCCAAGAGAGGGACAGGAGGGGGGCCCTAAGCAGGTTGTCCCCGGGAAGCTGTCTCTTCCAGGGACTTTTGTAGAGTAAAACCGTGTGGTAAGGTGGGTCTAAGGTTGTGGAGAACATGGGAATTCGCTTAGGTGGATGTGAGGTGGGACAAAACTATGGTCAACCAATGAGATTACAAGGACCGTTGCTCAGGTAAAATTGGTTAAGTCCAGGACCAAATGGGGAAGTGAGTCATGTAGCAAGCGGGCATGAATGTAGAACAGGACTTTATGTGGTAGCCATCCAGTAGTAGTTGCATTAATGATTCTTCTGGCTCCCTCAGGGTGATGATCCATCTCAGATGCCAATCTTTAGGGAGGTTGGCATTTGTTTGATCTTTGGTCTTTAGGTCTGGCCCATGGTGGGAGCATCCATCCCTCCCAGAGTTGCAAGATATCTTGTCTTCTGTGGTATGTCCTTTGAGAGCCTGGCCCTGTCTGACTGCCTATAATATTTCCATCTAACTTAGCTTTCTGCAACATTCCCCTCTCTGAAAAAATAACCCGAAGTACCATGAGGGAACCTTGGGCGATGACCACTGTGGCTTCTTCAGGCTGAACGGGGTGGTAGTTGTTGATTGGCAGTCAGATATACTCTTCAGAGGTTCTATCTAAAGGCCCTCAATAGACACCAGGCATTTTTATCTTGGGTAGATGTGTATCTTTGAATCTGGAGAAGACAAAACCGGAGAAATAATTAAGCATGCATGGGTCAAATAATCTCAACAGGTTAATTATGCAAAAGACGAGTGGAAACTTTTTGTAGGTCCATTAGCAGATATCTCTTAAATGTGAGGTTTAATCCCTTTTATCTTCCATGTCCATTGGGTATTGTCTCAAGCAAACTGGCATTTTATGTCTCATCAATTCTGTTATTACTTGTGTCACATGAATTGCCAGAAATAGGAAAACACCAAGTACTTTCCAGTTGGCAAGTGGGGCCACTGGCTGTGTAACTACTGACAAATCTGCATATGCATCTATTAAAAGTTTAACAGGCTTGGGGCTGGTGAGATGGCTCAGTGGTCTAAAGCACCTACTTGGAACAGGTTTAGCAAAGCACAGGGACCACGGTTCAATCCCCCAGCACCACATGCCAGCCAGCCCCGCCCCCTGGTGGGCTGGGCTGGCCCCCCCCATAAATAAATAAATAAATAAAATTAAAAAAAAATAAAAGTTTAACAGGCTTTCAAAATCCAGTTGGATCTGTTAAACTCAATTTTTATTTTATTTTTGTTGATATAGGATCTTGCTATACAGTTTGGCTTCATGGTGATCCTCCTATCTCAGCCTTCCCAGCACTGGGATTATAGGCATGCACCACCACACATGGTTCTGGACCAGCACAGCATGTGGTACCAGGGATGGAACTTGGGACCCTGTGCTTGCTAGCCAGGTGCTTAGATTGCTGAGCTAGCTCCCCAGCCTCAAACTCAATTTTTATTTATTTATTTATTTTTTTGTAGAACCAGGAATTGAACTCAGGCCCTTGCACTTGCCAGGCAAGTGCTTATTCTACTGAGCTATCTTCCTGGCCCCTGGAGTTTGTTTTTTGATTTTTTTTTTTTTTTTCTTGAGACAGATTCTCACTACATAGGCTAACCTTGCAGTGATCCTCTTGCCTCAGCCTTTATTGCTTTTGTTAGAAATCTTTCTAAAATATTTCCCACATCTTGTTTTCAGTGTACATTAAACATCCTTTAATATTTTCTTAAGTACTCTGAGTTCTCATTTTATTGCTTTTCTACAATTTTTGTACCATTTTATAATTCAGAAATGACTTAAGGCTACTTCAGGGTTGTTTTGCCTCTACTAAATGATACCAGTGTATTCTTTTGTTTTTGTGAGTGACTTTTCTTTCTTTTGTGGTGCCAGGATTGGCTCTAGGACCTTGGGCATGCTGGACAAGTGCTCTATAACTGAGCAATATCTCTAGCTCTTTTGACAGATATTTAAGTCAGTTTAAAAACATGTTCCCCCTATTAGCTTTCTGGTCCTGTTACTGTCTTCATGTCAGCAACCAATTCCTGTCTTCAGCATAGCTATGGTGGTTTGTCAATCATGCTGGAATCATAGGTATAGTAGAGGCCTGTTCTCTGAATGGAAGCCTGATTCTTACTTCCAGATGAAGTAGGCATACAGTTGGTTTTGTCTTTTCAGAAGCCATTGCCTCTTATGTCAGAAAATTGCAGTTTCTGGGCTTCCCATTGGTTAAGATGGAGAGTTAGAACTGTCGTAGAACAGTGTCCTTCTGGGGTAATTTACAGGTGCATGGTTTTTCTCAGTAGTAAGTATATCAAGCAGTGACACACAGGACAGAGCCTGTGTAACCTGTCCAGTCATGCCTAGGTGGGGGTCTAACTGTGTTGCTTCTCTCCAGGGCCGTTGATGTCTGGGCCATTGGTTGTCTGGTAACAGAGATGCTTACAGGGGAGCCCCTGTTTCCGGGAGACTCTGACATTGACCAGCTCTATCATATTATGACGTGTTTAGGTAAGATGATAAATGATCTGTGCCTTAAACTGTCTAGGGGTTCTTTCCTTTATGAAGATTTTTAAAAGTCATTGGTACAGGTAAATATGACGTATATTAAATAGATAAGGAGCAATTTTAAAAAACCACACACACAAAGCATTTCATAAAATACAGCTGTTAGCCTCCTTCCCACTATTAGGATGAGAGATTGGGAGACTTGCCTTGCCAGGGCTTTTGGCCAAAGTTCATGGCTAGAATACAGTCTCGCATATTTTGAAACACTGATTTCATGTTCAGAGATAGAACTTGGAAGCTAGAAATAATGGAAACACTGGGGTAATTTCATTGTTTGATTTTTAAGTTTCTAAGCTATAAAGTCTAAAGCTATAAGTGATATCTTATACGTATGTATTTTCATATATATATATATATATCATAAAGCATTACATATTAAAGATGAGAAAAAATATGGTGTTCATATCTGATCTGAAACAAAGGCACAAAATCAGATGACCAAAAATTGAATTCTTACAGGGAAGAGGGATTGATGGCTTAGATTAGACTCTGTCCCCATGACTGTATTGTCATCAGTTTGGTCAGCTCATCATAGTTTATCATTAGAAATAAAGTGTGGGTGCTTAGATCTACAAGGGCATTCTTCACTTGTCCTTTTCCTGTGTTCCCTATGAATTCAGCTTTTCTAAGTGAGATAGCAGTCTTCAGTTCCTTGAGTCAACTTATGGTGAAACCACCATGCAGACTGCCGTGTACCAGACTGCCGTGACACAGGTCCCAAACTCCATTCCCTGTGTCTACCCCACTCCTGTCCCATCACCTGGCTCCTCTCATGTACATGGAGATGTGTGCTGCTTTCACTCCTAGGTAATTTAATTCCGAGACACCAAGAACTGTTTTATAAAAATCCTGCATTTGCTGGAGCACGATTGCCTGAAATCCAAGAAACAGAACCTCTTGAAAGACGCTACCCTAAGCTCTCTGAAGTTGTAATAGATTTAGCAAAGGTAATCATCCTTTCTCTTTTCACTTCCTGGTAGGGAATTTATGGATTGTGGAGCCTTGGTTCTCTCTGTGTAGTTCTAGTGGATCTTTTAGGCCAATGGTATTTCCTCTGATCACCTAAATTCTCATACAGTGAGGAAGACTTTAAATAATTTAATGTGGGAAAGAACTTCAGAGATGAAAGCCTTAAAGTTGTATTCATTTTAAAACTCATTAAGAAAACATTTACAGCTATCTAGCCTATTTTAAGTGTGAAAACATTCTCCCCTAAAAAAAAGCTTTAAAAAAAATGAAATGGGCTTGCCAAAGCTTGCTTCCAAATGACCATTACTGTCACCTGAGTTTGAGGAAGACATTAGGGAGATTTTCACCACCTCAAATTGTCTCTAAAGTTGGCCCTTTAAAATTACTACCTAGATTGGAGTGAAGTACTTCAAATTCTAAAGGACAATAACCTTCACCTCAGATGGATATACCCTACAAAACTATCTTTAAAAACTGATAGAGAAATAAGATACTTCTATGACAAAGAACATCTGAGGAAATTTATGATCACCAAATCAGCACCCAAAATGTTTTGAAGGACATTTAAGAAAGAGATAGCAAGGACTACCACTCCATAAACCCCAACAGACAGAATCTACCAGTCTATGTAAAAAAATAAAGGGAGTAGAAAATAAAGGGGGGAAGCCAACAATAGGAAAATAACATGACAAGGATAGGTCAATACATATTAGTTATAACTGTCAATGTTAATGGTCCCAACTTAAAAATCAAAAGGCACACACTGGCAGGATGGATCAAGAAGCAAGATCTAATAATATTCTATACACAAGAAGGACATTTAACTCAAAAAGAAGTTCATAGATTGAAAGTCAGTGGAAGGAAACAATATGATAGGAGCTCAAAAAACCAGGGGTAGCTACTGTATTTGCAGACGAAGGGAATTTCAAGCCAAGATTGATTAAGAGAGATAAAGAAGGTCTCTACAACCTTGTAAAGGGAACAATTCAAGAGGAAGAGATGACAATTGTAAATATATATACAGTAAATACCAGTGCACTCAACTATATAACACAAACATTAATAGACATGAAAAATCAAACATTAATGTAATTGTAATGAGGGACCTCGATTTCCCACTATTACGAATAGGTCAACTAGACAAAAAAAAAAATCAACAAATAAATATTAGAACTAAACCAAACTTTTGAACAAATGGACTTATTGATGTCTAGAGAGTGTTCCACCCAACGGCATCAGAATACCTATTCTTCTCAGCTGCATGCGAGATGTTCTCCAAAACAGACCACATACTAGCTCATAGAACATGCTCCATAAATGCAAGGGGATTGAAATTATCCCATGCATGTTTTCAGACCACAGTACAATGAAATTGGAAATCAATGGTAAAAGAAACCACAAGAACTTCATAAACACATGGAAATTAAATAGTATCCTCCTGAACAACCAGTGGGTCACGGATTAAAGAAGAAATTAGAGTTTCTACAATTAAATGATAATGCCAGTACATATACCAGAATTTACGGGACACAAAGCATTGCAAAGAGGGAAAATGGTAACAGTGAATACCTGTATCAGTAAAACGGAGCAACACAAACAAATAACTTAATGGTGAAATAAACCAGATGCACGTATGTGCACATCGTATTGTCTCCCTGGTGTGAGATGTGAAAGAGTAAGTCAGATGCAAAATGTACAGTAGGTGTTATAAAATGAGAAGACACTGTCCAGAGGGAAAGAGAAACTGGAATGGGCAAAAAGAGGAGAGGAAGGGAAAGCAAAACAATATATTTATACAAGATAGTCAGATAATTATATTACTAATTTTTCTTAGTTCATTGAAAAGAAACATTTGTGCTAATAGTCTTTGACTAATTAAATGCCTGTATCTTGCATGCTGAGTAACTAATTAAAGATAACAATACACTGTGTATTAATCATTGTTACCCTCCTATTATCTTGTTTTGAAATTTTGTTTTTCTCCTTAAAATAAAACAGAAAAAGATTACCAGCCTGTAAGTTCACTTTAGCCAGAACTGTGCCAAATATGCAAACAGACAGGGCCACATAACTTTTACCCAAGACTTTTCTTTTTCACTTTAACTTTTTAAAAAAGTTAGGGCCGAGGAGATAGCTCAGTGGCATATGTACTTGCCTGGCAAGTACCACTGAGTTCGATCCCCAGTGGCCGGGGGTGGGGGAAAATGTTTACTAAGTTTGTAACTAATTATAATGTGTTTAAGATAGTATATTTCTTCTTTTCTACATAATCTTCTAACAGATGAAATAGTTTTCACTGGCATCACATTTATGGTCTGTCTGTGAAGAGATTTAAAGGAAATAAAAGTTAAACTCTTATCTAATTTGTGTCCCTTAAGTAGAACAGTATGATACTTTAAACATTCAATCTAGCTATTCCCCTTCTGGGCATTTTCCCAAAAGAACTGAAAATACCATACCATAGTGATATATGTGCACCCATGTTTGTAGCAGCACAATTTGTCATAGCCCAATCTTGGAAACAACCAAAATGCCCATCACTTGAGGAATGGATGAAAAGAATGTGGTATTTTTATACAATGGAGTATTACTCAGCTATAAAAAAGACAAACTTGAGGCCTTTATAACTAAGTGGATACAACTAGAGGCTATACTCATAAGTGAAATAAATCAAACCCACATGTGTAAATATCATATTGTCTCCCTAGTGCAAGAGCCAGAAAAAATAAATAATACCTCTAATGTATAATAGATATATAGTAAAACAGAAAGAAATTGAATTTAAGGATTAAACAAGAAGATGAGAGAAAGGAGAAAAGATAGGAAAAAAGGAAAGGGGAAAATCATGCAAGTGTATATACAGGCTGGCTGACATGATTGTACTAGTAATTTCCATCAATTTTTTGAAAATAGCAGTTAATGTTTAAAATTTTCACCTTGACTGATATCTGTGATCTAAGCAACTACATCAAGGATAGTGATGTGTAATACAAAAATCACGGTTGAATACCTCTCATCTTGGTCTTCTAAATGTGTACCATGGGCTGGTCAGATAGCTCAGCAGACTAAAGAGCCTGCTTAGGCAGGTTCAGGGACCAGGGTTCAATCCCCGGCATGCCGTGCTGGCCCTGACCCCTGGGTGCACTGAGACAGTGACTGAAACTGGGTGTGGTGGCACGAGCACTTAGGAGGCTGAAAACAGGAGTGTAGTGAGACCCTGTACAAAAAAAAATCAATTATTTGTTCATTTTTGCATAACTATATCTATTAATCTGAGCAACAAATTTGATGATGAAAATAGATAATATAATAACCATTGTTAATATTCTTGTTTCTTGTTAATATTCTTACTTCACTTATGAGTATAGCCCCTAGTTGTATTCACTGAGCTATAAAGCCCTCAAGTTTGTCTTTTTTTTTTTTTTTTTTTTTTTTTTTGGTGCAACAGGGGATTGAACTCAGGCCCTTGCACTTGCCAGGGAAATGCTTATTCTACTGAGCCATCTCCCCAGCCCCAAGGTTGTCTTTTTTATATAGTTGAGTAATACTCCATTGTATACATCCTTTTCATCCATTCCTCAAGGGATGGGCATTTTGGTTGTTCCCAAGATTTGTCTATTCTTATTTTGAAAATCTGTAACATATGGATTGTTATATGTTGCCCTGTTTTAATCTCTGTTTCTACTATTTGTTTTTGCTTTTGTTTTTACTCTTCAAAATAAAATAAAATTAAAAGAAGATAAACTATGTTTGATTTATTTCATCCTACATCATGGTCTCAATGTACATCCATTTTACTACAAATGACTCAGATTTATCCTTTATGGCAGAGTGGCACTTCATTGTGTGTAAATGTCGCATTTTTTAAGTTCATCTGCCATGGACATATAGGCTGGCTCTAAGGCTTAGCTATAGTGAGTTGTGCTGCTATAATATAAGCTTTTAATCTTTCCTTTCTGTTTAAATCTTGCAAAGTACTGCAGCAGGTAGGCTGTGTGCCTCATACCACTGTCCCTGGAATGTGGTCAAATGCAGGGGCTAGAGTATGGTGAGAGTCTAGCTCACCACAGGAGGATTTGGGAGGGATACTTCTTGGAAGGTTATTTGTTACATTTAGAGACACGGGATGGTGGTTTTTGTTTCTGTGATATTTGCAACCATTGATCGCTGTTTTCTAGAGTTGTACTTTATTCTTGATTATAGATGTTTAAAATCCAGCAGCTGTAATGGGGATCTATTTTCCGATATGGTATCTAGGCATTTAAAGTTGGGAGTTTTTCTTGGCTAAGAATTGTGTATTTTATTTTTGCAGAAATGCTTGCACATTGACCCTGACAAAAGGCCGCTGTGTGCTGAGCTCCTTAACCACGCTTTCTTTCGGATGGACAGGTTTGCTGATAGGTAAGGTGCCGCTGCTTGGCAGGCCAGGGGCCACAGGCAGGGCAATGTGGCTTCTGCAGCCCTACGCCACAGTACTCATCCTGCAGGGTTACTGCCTTGCCTGTGAGCTGTGCCCTCCATGTGCTCCCACCGCACTCAGCAGCTGTCGCAGGCTGGGGCCTTTCCTGCATTGGTGTCATGAAGCAATCACTTCTGCGTGCTCTGTCTGTCTCCTCGGGGGCCATCTGCATCAGATCCTTGATTCCTAGGCTGCTACCTGCTGTGTGATGCCATCACCCAAGGGTGCCAGTCATACACACAAGCAAGCATGCACACCATGTTTCCACTGCCACTGAAGACACCCAGGTGCCCAGGCCATGGGTGCTGGCACTGCTGAGTAGCTCTGGTGCTGCCTTGTGCAGTTGACAAACAGAAAATCGTGAGGTCAGGGTCTGCGACGTTGCTTTACAGTCACAAATTTCATTAGCGTTTAGCTAACTAGGAAAGATAATCCCTTTTTTTTGGACATAGGGTCTTGCTTTGTGGTTCAGGCTGCTCTTGAACTCACTCTGTACTCTAGGCTAGCATGAACCTGCAGTAATCTTCCTGCCTCAGCTTCCTGAGTGGATAGTTGTAGTTTTGTGTTTGCTTTTACTTTCCATTACTTATGACAGGTTTCTTTTGATTGAAATATGTGAAGAAAATCTGGCCTCACCCAAATTTGTATTTAAGATAAAGGAAAAGTATTTTAATAGCCTTTTAAGTAATTGTGGGTATTCTTCATTCTATATCTAGTTCTGATGCTATATCAGAACTTGCCTGGTTTCTCCATAAATATGTTGAAACTGTATCAGTGTACTTTTCTTCACCTGTTGTGTTAAAACCCATTTCTGTCTTATTTTCTGAATGGTTATTTTACTCATATGTACTTTATTAATGTCATTCATTAGTGATTTGGAAAATTTTGATTTGGCTAAATTGTTTAAAAATGTTGATATATTTCATTATGCAATATTTACGTTTCACATTTCATCTCATCAGAAGGCTTTTGAACCACTGAAGTTTATCTTTTTTTTAATGTATTTGGGACAGGGTCTCACTCTGCAGCTGGGACTCCTAGTGATCCTCCTGTGTTCAGCCTCTCCAGCACTGGGGTTGCAGGTGTGCACCACCACGCCTGGTCTCTGTGGCTGGCTCAGCATGCCCGGGGTGGGACCAGTGCAGCATATGGTGCCTGGGATTGAACCCTGGTCCCTGCGCTTGCCTAAGCAGGGGCTTAGTCTGCTGAGTTTTCTAAGAGCATAGGTTACACGGAATTTTAAGTTTGCCATGAAGTTTTGAATTGTGTTTCTTGAAGTGACAAGTTCAGTTTTCCTTTTGTGAAGGCAAATGCCTGCCACATGCATCAAGACCAAATCGCCAGACCTCTCCGCCACTCTTCCTTGCCAGTAGAAATAGTGTTACAGGAGAGGAAAGTCGAGTTGTGTTTGTGTCCAAGCCAGACCAGTGCTCGTCGCGTGAACCATTGCCCTTAGGCCCAGTGGGCGCAGGTTCTTGGCATGTCAGCATGTCAGTCTTGGTCATTGTGTTGAAGAAGAATGGGCTCTAGGACTCGGGGTTGATACAGTTACACCACCGCCTCTTCCCCATGGTGGGCTTGGTGTAGCCATTTGTGTTGGTGAGGGATTGGGGCTGAGGGGGGAGGCCCCACGCCTGCGTGCAGGGCTGCAGTTTTCATCTTCTTGCCTGGGCTTTGCATCATCCTCAGAGCTTGCACTGGTGGGTGACACAGACGGGGGTCTGTGTGGGCTCTGTGCCTGCCTGAAGGGAGGAATTTTACATCGAGGGATGCCCTGAGCAAGCTGTTCACCTTTAGCATTGTTGTAAGTGTATGTCCCTGCTGATGTGACTTATATTTTGGGTCCCTGAAAGTTACAGAGCACCCACTTTTTTCTGCAGGATTTCTCATGTAGTTTAGACTGTCCTTGAATTCACTATGTAGCCCAAGCTGGCCTCCAGTTCACTGTGATCCTCCTGTCTCAGCCTCCTGAGTGATGGCATTATAGGTATACCTTACCATGTGTGGTGTAGCACTCAATTTAAAAAAAAATCGTTAAAATCAGGGTTTTTAAAATACTTGTTGCCTGAAATTTTATACTATTGATTATTTTTATATAGATTCTCCCAAGAACTACAGTTAAAAATACAGAAAGATGCCAGGAATATTTCTTTGCCTAAAAAATCCCAAAACAGAAAGAAGGAAAAGGAAAAAGATGAATCCATAGCTGAACAAAGAAGAACACTTGTGATACAGGTAAATGTTCATGTTTTAAATTTGAAATTGGGGGAAGCCCTGAGCAAGCTGTTCCCCTTTAGCATTGTTGTAAGTGTATGTCCCTGCTGATGTGGCTTCCCTTCTGGGTGCCTGCCATGTGCCTGATGTGCAGCGGTGCTTGTTTAACTTGTTAGTGTAAAATAACTCTGCTTCAAAGGGAGTCAGAAAATAGTTCATGCCAAGCTGATAGTATGCCAAGCCAACGGGAGTAGCTGGGGCCTGGGAACACAGGTTCAGGTTACCCTCAGCGACATTTCCTGCTGTAAAAGAGGTGACATGAGTTTCTTTAGTAGAGAAGGTCAGGAGTGGAGTATTTTACTCAGTTGCTGGGAGCCACAAGTTGTGGGCTACAGCTGAGTGGGGATTTCTTCTGTCAGTGTTGGGAAGTAGAGGCTGAGGGCCGCCAAGCTAGTAATACAACACCACGCTTGCCTTGCGGGTGTTGTATTGGTACCTAGAATAGGTACCAAGGTGGAGGCAAAGGGCCTACGGTGACCCGAGATACAGTCAGCTCTCAGCCTCCAGCATGCATGGTGAGGAAGCCAGCCACGGTCAGGCAGTCTGCAGGGTCTGTTCTAGACATGACTCCTTTGGAGGACCTCCATTCTATGCCCATCCAGAGAATGTCTAAACACGTGTGTATGTGTACGTCTGCACAGGTAAACACGCGCACCCGTGCACTGGTCCACCTTCACTTAAGTGATGCGAGAAAAATTATGTTTAGGATTTTGTACACATTTAAGAATTGACCAGGATCTGTTCTTGATAAGGGAGCCCACTACCCATGAAGTAAACCAGAAGGGGAAAGTGTTCTCAAGCTTATGTTCCTGACTCAGAGTATACAAGGATAAAAGTGAGATTCTTGATTGCTCCTTCCTGTTTTTCCCATTGAACTTTACACACACACACACACGTCCACATACACACACAAGTGTATGTAAGTCATAGTTAGTGTGAATTGTGTTCCTGTTCTTTTTGTATTTTCACAGTAACTAGCTGAATAAGAATCTGGATTTAATTTTAATTCCATGGGCAGAATGAAGATGCCAGGGAAGCAGGCAAATTCTGCTCTAGGTAAAAGTACTTTATAGGAAGAGGTAATTTTCCTTTTTTTTTTTTTTTTTTTTACTTCATTAACCTTCTTAACATTTTTATTAATGGTCAGGATACCAATGCTGATATGAAAACTAAGGACTCCAAAGTATTTAAAATGAAAGGGCCAAAAGTTGATGGAGAGAAAACTGAAAAGGGTTCTAGAGCTTCCAATGCCAGCTGTCTTCGTAACAGTGGAACAAGCCTCGTGCAGACAGTGCCCTCGGGCCGCCTTGGGGAGCGCAGCAGCCAAGCCACCAGGGTCCCCAGTGTGGCCATCCCCCCACTGGCACACACTCCATCTGCAGCAGCTGCTGGTGGTAACCCCGGAGCCCAGAGTTACAGGTATGGATCTGCAAAATGAGGATAAAGTATGTAAGGCTATGTTTACAAATTATAAATGTCTGCGGATTCATGTATGGCAGACCTGCCTTGCTCTACAGCTATTCTTACTTATTAGTTAGCAGTTTCAAAACTTTTTTAACCTCCATGATAGTAATTACTAGGATTTAATTTTATTTATTTTTATTTTTTGTATTTTAGGGAAGGGTCTACAAGGTGTTCAGGGTCTCATTATTAGATCGAACTCATAGTGATCCGCCTATTCACAGCCTCCTGTAATCCCAAGAGCTGGGATTACAGGCATGCATCATCACGCTCAGTCTCAATTGCTGACCTTGGGGGCGGGGCCAGCACTGCAGGCCTGGAGATTGAAACCGGACCCTGTGCCTGCTTATAGGTCCTTTAATCCACTGAGCTATTTGGCCGGCCCTTGGGCCCTTACGATTTGATTTTCAAACTTTCCCTTAAGACCTAAGAACATGGGCTGTGTTGTTTAAGCCAATTACTCCAGGAACTGATTAAGAGAGAGCTGGGCTGGACTCTGCTGCTGCCTGGCATGTGCCTTTGGGGACTTTGCAGAAGGGGTGAGCTGATTGGAGGAGAGGGCACCATGTAGGCTGCGTAAGGGCAGGGGGAAGAAAAAGCAAGCCCCCAGAGGTGTGCCTAGTGCACTGAGGACAGGCAGTGGAGGCTGATGGTGCCGCGTGTAGCTTGGCAATGTATGTTGTCGTGTGGGCTTGCGCTTGCAAAAAACAATTATTGCTGCTCCTAACTCAGAGCGGTTTTCATTACAGAGTGGATGAGAGAACCAAGAAGTACTGCATTCCATTTGATAAGCCAAATAAACACTCGCCATCAGGAGTTTATGCTATGAACGTGCCCACGTCGGTAAGTGAAGTGCTCTCAGTAGCAGAGTGAGCACGCGTCAGCTCTCGATGTGTGTGACTGTTCACTTGGATAGTGAAGAACTGAGTTTCATTGGGACACATAAAATGAAAGATGCAGTTGTGCCTGCCAAGTCATAATCTGGAATTCTGAAAGTTTAAATAAGTTTCGTAAGTCTGAAAGATATTAAGACAATGCCATCTGTGTGTGTGTGTGTGTGTGTGTGTGTGTGTGTGTGTGTGTGTGTGTTGAACCCAGAACCTTTGCACTGCACTAAATCCCCAGTCTTTTTATTTTTTTATTTTAAGACAAGGCCTTGCCAAGTTGCCCAGGCTGGGCCCAAACTCGCAGTCCTCCTGTCTCAGCCTCCCAAAGGGCAGAGATGACAGGCATGTGCCATTACAACTGGCTTCAGTGCCCTCATTTCATTGCATCCAGCAACACAGCAAATCTTAACCTGACACTTGCTGATTGGTTCTGTTTAGAGCAAATGAGGAGATAAGTTGCCTGAATAGCTTAATCATCTATGTGTTGCCTTTAAGCCACTGAAACTAAAGTAAGTCAGCTTCCCTTCCCGAAGCTCGGGGTCTAGTGAGGAGATGCACAGAACAGAAGCATCTTAGCAGATTTTAGTGATAACAGCACATGAAGGGCTCCGAGGTGGCTGCCAGTGCCCAGCACAGCCCACAGAAGGCTGCTTTCTAAAGTGGCATGAGATCATCCTGGTCCTGCTCAGTGCCTGTCCATCACCCTGCATCAGGCAATGTCCCTCCTCCGCCCCACCTCCATCTGCTCTCTGTTTGGTCAGTCTGTTCCATCCGTACTTGTTTCCCTGTTACTCCTGGAATATGACCAGCTTCCTGTCTTTGGGCTTCTATGTTTCCTCTTTCCTCTGCTCTAGAATGTTCTTCCCAGGTGACCCTCCAAGTACACTTTTTCTCCTCTGCAGCTTTCATGAAGCCTGCTGTGCTGCCCATCGTTGTTAGTTTGAGTCATTTCGTCTCCCATTGTCTCTGTCCCCCTCTCTGCTTAATTCTCCCCCACCACATGTGGTTGGCATCCTCTGTAGGCTCCTACACTGCCTGTTTCTCCGAGGCAGATGCGAGCTTCCCGGTCCCAGGTGGGTGCTGCCTTTGTTTTCCTGCCTGCTCCTCTGTAACCTGAAGCAGTTCTCAGCACACTGAAGGAGGCCCAGGGCCGAGTGGAGCTGGGTGGCAGAGCTCCTGCCCCCCACCCTAGACCTGGACTCACCCCCGCCCCCCACAAATGTGGCAGTGAGCTGCCTGTTCACAGAGCAAAGGAAGTACAGCTCTTCACAGAGGAATACTTTTTAAAGTGAGTTTCTCTTCTCTGCCTTCATGATCCTCAGAGCTGAACAATATCTTTTATCTCTCATGACTTCACACTCTGCTAGGTTTTCTTTCAGTTATTCTTCATTTGGGTTTCTGTGCTCTTAATACTTTCCTTTTTGGTAACACCCTGATGCTCATGCGGTGTTTGTGTTCGATAATCCTGGCCTATCTGGAAGATGATTTTGATTAGCAGAGCAGCTGTCTCAGTGGCATTTTACCAGACTTGGTATCAGCCTACATGTAGTCACAGCACAATCAGGGCTGGCTAATAATTTTATCTCCGCTTGTGTTTATTCTTTGATGGCAGGACATAATGCCTAGAGTGGAGGCCCCCTGTTTTTTCTGCAGTGAAGCCCAGGACAGGTGGAGCTAAGGCTTGGCCTTCTTCATAGCAGGGCCAGCGACCACCATGCCTTCCCCAAATGTGAATTAGTGCATAGTTAGAAACTTAGGATGCATTGCATTTGTCACTGTTGAAATAGTTCGGTACTTTGAACTGATTTTTTTTTTTTTTTTTTTGATGTATAGGTAGTTTTTGGAGCTAACTTATTTTATAATTGGTTTGAGTCCAGATTCAGCATTTGTTCTGTTAAAAGAATAAGCAGAAACTTGCCAAAGGAGGAAAGTGAGCCACACTCCTCCGCACCCGTGAGACCAGGAGTGTCATACTCACAGGGCCCCAGCGCTCGGCATGACCACCGCATGTGTGCTGGCTGTGTGTTCATCATTTAGACATGCATATCCATGCATATATATGATTTCATTATACACTTCTTTTTTAGAAAATCTCATAATCTGTGCACCTCTTACTTGAAAAATGTGAAGAAGAATATAGGGTTTCTATAGTTCTTAAATGAAAAAAGTATCAAGTTTATAAAGTTGTAGAATTCAAGTGGTACTATTTATTCCTTACTTTATGATTTTTTTCTGACCTTATCAACTATGAAATGATTGAGGTTTTAATTTCCTGTAAATTGCTTTTTTTTTTTTTTTTTCAGAACCAGGGATTGAACTCAGGCCTTTGCGCTTGCCAGGGAAGCACTTATTCTACTGAGCCATCTCCCCAGCCCTCTGTATATCACTTTGAATCTGCTTCATACATTATATTTCTTTCCTATATTGCTCATTCAAGGATTCCATCATTTTTCTATTCTCCTCTATTTTTTTTAATCAGTGTCTTCTTTAGAAGCATTTAGTACTTCTTTCATTATAGTTATCATTTCTTTTTTTACTTCAGAAATTATTTCTGATCTGATATCCTCTATACCTTTCTGCAGTTGTTTCTTTACTTCAGACGCTATTATTTCAGAGATTTCAGGTGTATGATTTCCAATTTCTTCTATGCTGTTGTCTCCTGCATTTGTTCTGGGTGGGCTTGGAGCCTCGGAATGCATTTTGCTCCTTCCCTTTGTCATTTTGTATAGCACTGTCTTCTGACCTTTCGTAGAGTTATTATTGCCTTAGCACCAGGTCTGAATCTACCAAGTTCAAACTCATCCAGATGGGTATGGCTTGGGTCTGGTTGCTGTGCTCCACTTCTTTCTGCTGCAGCCCTTGGAAGTAAACCCGCTGTGCCACCCTGGCAAGATGTTCTCTCCTGGATCAGCTGGGTGGCTCTTGCCTCTAGCCTCTCTGCAGGGAGTTCTGCCCTCAATGGTGAAATGATGATAAGAAAAATTAGGAAAATAGTCAGAGTTGTGTTTTACTTCATAATAATCGCGGGGAGTTGGTCTTGTTTGCTAACTCCGAGGACAAATGTAGGAAAATGGCAGCAAGGTCTTCCTGTAAGAGTGAGAAGCAGGCTTGGAGAAGTGATAGGACATGTATGGGAATCCACTCAATCTCCTGGGAAGCCAGGAGGTGGCAGGCGGCACCATTCCCTGCTTCTAGGACACTAATGACTACAGGGGGGTGGGAAGAAGCAGAGCCTCTCGCTTAGCCACCTGTTGTCAAGTTCAGTGAATTTAGGGACAAAGAGGTAAAACATTCTTCTTGAGTTGTTAGGATCCTTCAGTTTTTAAAGTTATTCCAGCCCTTCAAGTCCGTGCATTTTTGGATGCATTTGTAGTAGTTATAAAGAAACTCCTGTGCACCTTGAACAAGGTTATCTGTGCCAGCCATTCTGTCACTGCCAGGTCTCCAGTGAAAAGAGCCTCCTGCAGGCAAATAAGAAGCGGAAGGAGCTCTCCAGGACTGAGGTGCGGTTGCCCGAGCTGAGCTACAGTCAACTCCCTGAATTGAGAGCCTTGCACGGCGTGGGTGCGTTATGGTGCTGTGGCTCTTCCAGCCCCTTTGCTTACATTATTTAAAGTTGTGTTAAACTAACAATATTAATAATGATCTATGGTGACTTTACATATTTAAATAGGTAAATATATATCTGTGTGGAATAAGGTCATGCTGAGGAACTCTTGGAGAAAATATAAAAAACTAGCCGAGCATCTAATGTTTTCATTGTTTTTGGTTATTTCTATGTAGCTCGAAATTGTAGACTAATGAAGAAACAGAACAAAATTCTTTCTGAGTCTCGAATCCCTTCACTAGCTGCTATTGACCTTCACGCTTCCAGCATGGCACTGCACCAGGTACAGAAATGCGCTTTGCGGGGACACGGGGCTGGGTTAGTATTCAGACTACTTCAGCCATGTTTTAGGAACAATGTGCTAAGAACTGGGCAGGTTTTGGGGTTGGATCTATAAAATTTCAGTTGTTAAATCTTGTCCTATAACTCACTGCACTTAATTTTATCGGTTTGTTTTAGGCATATATGACCACATTTATCATAGAGAATTTGTACCTGCACATGATGTATCTTGATTATTTTTCCCCAGTCCCCTCCCTTTCCTTTAACCCCTCCTCCCTCCTTAATTACAATAACTTTGTTTCCATTTTTTTCCTTCTAATTTTTTCTTTTTCCTTTCTCCCTTTTGCCCTCCCCCTCCCTTGTTCCCCTTTCCATTTTAACATTTGCTTCTTGTTTCCCAATATCTGTTGTACATCTTGGTTGTTATTTATCTTTTCAGATTCTCACATCATAGAAACAATGCAGTATTTACACATGTGCGTCTGATTTATGGTCGAGTATGGTCTCTAGATCCTTCCATTTAACTAGAAATCACAAGTTTGCTTCTTTATGACAGAGTAGTACTCCATTGTATTAAAAAACACCCCTTATCCATTCGTTGGATAGACATTTGGGCTGCTTCCAAGTTTTAGTTATGACAAACTGCTGCTATAAACATAGAAGTGCATATATTTCTGTGGTATGATGCTTTTAATCCACTCAGAAAGATACAAAAAAGAGGAATAGCTGTATTATTAGTTTTCTGAGTAGTTCTCTGCACTGATTTCTGCAGGAGTATAGGAGCCTATACTCCTACCATCAGTGGAAGAAGCATTTGTTATTGGTTGATTTCTTAATAATAGTCATTCTTGGGGCTGGGGAGCTGGCTCAGTGGAATAAGCACTTGCCTGGCAAGCACAGTGGCTTGAGTTCAATCCCCGGTTCTGAAAAAAAAAAAAAAAAAGTCATTCTTTTTGGAGTGAGATAGAATCTCAGTATTGTTTTAATTTGCATCTCTTGAAAGACCAGTGATGTTGAACACTTTTCATATATTTATTTGCTGTGCTGTTTTTAGTTTTTCATCTGAGAAGTATCAACTCATTTAAGAATTCCATTTTTGGACTGTCTTTAAATTTGTTCTCTCTCTTTTTTAATGTATTTAGTACAGGGTCTACAGGGTCTACAGGGTCTCACTACATAAATTGGACTTGTAGTGATTCTCTGATTTCAGCCTCCCAAGCACTGGGATTACAGGTGCATGCCACCACGCCCAGTCTCAGTTGCTGTGTCATTGTGCCCTGCGGATGGGGCTGGCACAGCATGCCAGGGTTTGAAACTCATCTGCTGCACTCTGCCCAAGCAGGCGCTTTAGTCTGCTGTGCTAGCTGGCTGCCCTGAGTCTTTAAACTTGGAGATCTGATTTTTTTGAGTTCTTTATATATTATAGATTTTAGTCTCTTGTCTGAGGAACAGCTATCAAATTTTTTTCTTACTTTGTGCTTTGTCTCTTCACTCGGTTGGTGGTTTTTCTTTTCTTTATGTCTTTTTTTTTCCTGTGGAAAAAGTTTTTAATAAGATGAGATCTCAATTGTTGATTGTTTTTAATATTTCCTGTGTGATCAGTGTTTTGTTCATAAAGTCTTTGCCTGTACCAGTGTCTTCAAGAGTTCTAACTATTTAGCCTTTAGCAGATTTAGTGTTTGTTTTGATATTTTGATCTTTGATCCATTTTGGTTTTAGTTCCATGCATGATAAGACCTATGGATGTAGTTTTAATTTTCAGCATGTGTAGAGTCAGTTTTTCCAGCATCATTTATTTGAGAGGCTATCTTTACTCCAGTAAAGGTGTTTTGCCCTTTTGTCAAAGATAAGGTAGCCAAGTGTGTTTGGAGTAGTTTCTGCATTTTCTGTTTCATTGATATCCAGGACTTTTTTTTTTAGGACTTTTTTTTTTTTTTTTTTTTTTGCCAGTACTATGCTGTTTTTACCATGGTAGTTTTGTGATATAATTTCAAATCAGAAATTGAGATGCCCCCTGCCTTGCCTATGTCGCTTAGAATTACTTTTGTTATTCTAATTATCTGGTTCAAAATGATCTTTATAGTTGTTTTCTCTAATTCTGTGAAGTGTGTTACTGGTATTTTGATCAGGATTGCACTAAATCTGTATAATTTTGGAAGTACGGCTGTTGTCACTCTATTGGTTCTTCCAACCCAAGAACAAGGAATATTGTTCCATTTTATATCCTCGCCAATCTCCTTTTCCAGGATACTATAGTTTGCAATGTAAAAAACTTTTAGTTCATTAGATTGATTCCTAAGAATTTAATTTTGGAGGCTACTATTGTGAAAGGTGGTGTTTCTCTAATATCTTTCTCAGTATATTTGTTATTTGTGTATGGGAAGGCTATTAATGTTCGAGTACTGACTTTGTATCCAACTACACTACTGAATTTGGTTATTATATCTCGTCTTTTTTTTTTTTTTTTTTTTTGTATTTTTTAGTAAGGGTCTACAGGGTTTATAGGTTTTCACTACAGAGATCCCGTGTTCAGCCTCCCAAAGAGCTAGGATTACAGGTGGGCACCACCATGACCAGTCTCAATCGTTGACTCAGTGCACCCTGGGGGCAGGACCGGCACAACACACCGGGGATCAAACCCCAGCCTCTACATCTGCCTTAGCAGGCGTTTTAATCCGCTGAGCTATTTGGCCAGCCCTCTAAATCTCAAGTCTTGTGGTGGAATTTCTGAGGTCTTCTATATCATCTGCATATTAACTTCAATTCTTCTTATCATTATTTCTTTTATTTTATTCTCTTATCTAATTGCTCTTGCTAAAGTCTCCAGAGCTATGTTGAATAAGAATGGTAATAGTGAACATCTTTATATTGTTTCTGATTTGAGAATTAGAGCATTCAGTTTTAGTATTTAGTATGATGTTTGTAGTTGGTTTGTCTATGATGGCTTTTATGAGATTAAGATAAAACAATCTATTCCAATAGTCTGTAGAGTTTTTATCATGAATGGGTGTTAGATTGTGTCACATGTTTTGTTTCTGTCTATTGAAATGATCTGTGGCTTTTGCTCTTGATTCTATTAATATAGTGCATTACATTTATTGACTTGTATATGTTGAATCATCCCTGCATCTCTGGGATGAATCCTCCTTGGTCATGGTGTATACTCTTCTTAATGATTTGCTGCTTTCTGTTTGCCGGTATCTTATTTTGGATTTTTGCGTGTGTATTTATTGGGAAGATTCGTGTGTAGTTCTCTTTTTCTTTTGGGTCCTTCTCTGATTTTGATATTAAGGTAACAGTTGCTTCAAGGAATGACTTTAGAAGTATTGGTTTTCTTTCAGTTTTGTTGAAGAGTTTAAGGAATTGTGGCATTAGATCTCCAAATCTTTTTGTAGAATTCAGCAATAAATCCATCAGGACCTGGCTTTTTTTTTTTGTAGGTAAGTTTTTAATTATGTCTTCAGTTTGATATTGGGTTATTTACATTTTTTGTATCTTCTTGATTCAACTTTGGTATTCATATGTATCTAGGAATCTGTCCATTTCTTCTGTATTTTGCATCTTATTAGAATATAGGTTGTCAAAGTAGTATGCATGACCTTGTGAACTTTTGCAGGATCTATAGTGATCTTAGCCTTTTGATTCCTCACTGTATGGAGTTGAGTCTTTCCTTTTTTTGATAAGGTTGGCTAAGGGTTGGTCAATTTTACTTAGTCTTTTAAAGAATCAATTTTTTGATTCATGGATTCTTTGTATTCTTAGTCTCTACCTTTATTTATTTATTTATTTTTTTGTGGAACCAGGGATTGAACTCAGATCCTTGCGTTTGCCAGTCAAGCGCTTATCCTACTGAGCCATCTCCCCGGCCTTCTTGTATTCTTAGTCTCAATTGCATTAATTTCTGCTCTGCTCTTCATAATTTTCTCCTTTGTATAAGCTTTTGGTTTGACTTGCTCTTATTTTTTTAGAAGCTTGAGGTTCACCATTATTAGGTTGTTTATTTGATCTTGCTCTGTTTTTCTTTTTTAAAAATTTATTTATTTGGTACAAGGTCTTGCTATGCAGCTCAGACTTGTAGAGATCCTTCTGTCTCAGCCTCCCTTAGTCCTGTGATTATAGACATGTACCACCATACCCCGTTCTGGAGCTAGTATAGCATGTGGTACCAGGGACCCAAGCACTTGGGTCCTTGTGCTTGCCAGGCAGGCACTTAGACCCCCAAGCTTGTTTTTCTAATGTGACAATTCAATGTTACAAATTTCCCTTGTAGGACCACTTTAATGGTATACCATAAGCTCTGGTATGTTGTATTGACATTACTGTTCAATTGTAGAAACTATCTTTAATTTGTTCTTTAATTTCATCTATGACCCATTGTTTGGTCAAGAGGATGCTATTTAATTTTGATTTTTTTTGTCATTTCATTTGCCATTGATTTCTAATTTCATTGCCTGTGTTGTGATAATATGCATGGGATAATTTCAGTTCCTTCACATTTACTTAAGCATGTTCTATGAGCTAGTATGTGGACAGTTTTGGGGAATGTGCCATGTGCAGCTGAGACTGTATATTCTGATGTTGTGGGGTGGAACACTCTCTAGACATCAGTAAGTCCATTGTTCAAAAGTTTGGTTCTACTATGATAATTATTTGTGGGTTTTCTGTCTAGTTGATCTGTCTTTTTGTAACAGTGGGATATCAAGGTCCCTCATTACAAGTGCATTAGTGTTTAATTGATTTTTCAAGTCCATTAATTGATGGGTAAGCTGGTATTTGATGCATATACATTTTATGACTGTGTCTCTTTCTTTTGGATTGTTCCCTTACAAATATGTCCAGTATTCCCCCTACAGAGTTGGGGTTCAGAGTTTGCAGCACCAGTCATTCATGGACTTTTCCTTAGAACCTAACTAATAATTTTACAGAAACTGCAAATATCCTCCACAATAGTATTTTTGGGAGTGGGAGGTTTACAAGTAGCCAATCTGAGAGCATTATTTAGTTATCACTGATTGACTGCTGCTCTGTAACATACCTCTAGTGGCTGTACTAGCCTTACTAGCTGTAACACATGTATCAGGTGTTCTCACTTTGGTTCTTTTTAAAGCTCTAAGATACTACTAACACACTCTGCACCTTCTAAGGCTTTATTACTACAGTATTTTATTAAATTAAATTACATAACTATGGGAGACATATGCTATTTAGAGTTTATAAATATAGACATTTAGAGGCATTTTTCTCACCATATGTGAAATTTGCTGCTTTTCATAATTCACAGATGTGCTATGAACATAACCCTGTATATTTCAAGGACCCCTGTAGTGACTTTCTTTGTCTCTCCCCATCAGTTTTGACTTGAAATCTACTCTGTGTGCAAGTAGAGTAGCTATCCCTGCTTTTTTCGGATTATCTTCACATGGAGCATCCTTTTTGATGGAAAAGTCAAAAGCATCCTTTGATGTTGCCATCCTTTGACTTTCAGTGTATGAGCTTCTTTTTGAGTTAAATGTTTTTCTTTTATTCAGCATATTGTTGGATCTTGCTTCTTGATCCATTTACATCGATGGTCATAATCTATGTATATTGACTTTTCCTTGTCATGTTATATTCCTGCTGTTTGCTCCCTTTCTTTCCCCTCTGTTTAACTGCTTACCTTGCCTGGTGGATTCATTCTGTGGGGGTTCATGGAGTTTTAGCCTTTATTATCTCTTTCTGTAATATCCTTCAGAACATTTTGGAATGCTGGTTTGGTGATCATGAATTTCTCCAGGTGTTTTTTTTGTTTGTTTGTTTGTTTTTTTGTCATAGAAATTTCTCCTTCTTCTTCTTCTTCTTCTTCTTCTTCTTCTTCTTCTTCTTCTTCTTCTTCTTTTCTTTTCTTTTTTTTTTTTTTTTTTTTTTGTATTTTTTAGTAAGGGTCTACAGGGTTTATAGGTTTTCACTACAGAGATCCCGTGTTCAGCCTCCCAAAGAGCTAGGATTACAGGTGGGCACCACCATGACCAGTCTCAATCGTTGACTCAGTGCACCCTGGGGGCAGGACCGGCACAACACACCGGGGATCAAACCCCAGCCTCTACATCTGCCTTAGCAGGCGTTTTAATCCGCTGAGCTATTTGGCCAGCCCTCTAAATCTCAAGTCTTGTGGTGGAATTTCTGAGGTCTTCTATATCATCTGCATATTAACTTCAATTCTTCTTATCATTATTTCTTTTATTTTATTCTCTTATCTAATTGCTCTTGCTAAAGTCTCCAGAGCTATGTTGAATAAGAATGGTAATAGTGAACATCTTTATATTGTTTCTGATTTGAGAATTAGAGCATTCAGTTTTAGTATTTAGTATGATGTTTGTAGTTGGTTTGTCTATGATGGCTTTTATGAGATTAAGATAAAACAATCTATTCCAATAGTCTGTAGAGTTTTTATCATGAATGGGTGTTAGATTGTGTCACATGTTTTGTTTCTGTCTATTGAAATGATCTGTGGCTTTTGCTCTTGATTCTATTAATATAGTGCATTACATTTATTGACTTGTATATGTTGAATCATCCCTGCATCTCTGGGATGAATCCTCCTTGGTCATGGTGTATACTCTTCTTAATGATTTGCTGCTTTCTGTTTGCCGGTATCTTATTTTGGATTTTTGCGTGTGTATTTATTGGGAAGATTCGTGTGTAGTTCTCTTTTTCTTTTGGGTCCTTCTCTGATTTTGATATTAAGGTAACAGTTGCTTCAAGGAATGACTTTAGAAGTATTGGTTTTCTTTCAGTTTTGTTGAAGAGTTTAAGGAATTGTGGCATTAGATCTCCAAATCTTTTTGTAGAATTCAGCAATAAATCCATCAGGACCTGGCTTTTTTTTTTTT
>NW_004524604.1:2035289-2074384 GCF_000260255.1 Octodon degus | reverse complement strand
TTTTTTTTTTTTTGGCATTTTTTAGGGAAAGGTCTACAGGGTATTCAGGGTCTCACTACTAGATCGGACTTGTAGTGATCTGTCTGTTTACAGTCTGCCAAGGACTGGGATTACAGGCGTGTGCTACCATGCCCAGTCTCAATTGCTGTCTCTGAGGACCCCGGGGGATGGGACTGCTACAGCACACCCAGGAATCAAACCCCTGGCTGCTGCACCTGCTTGCAGGTGCTTTAATCCATTGAGCTATTTGGCTGGCCCTCAAGAAATATCTTCTTTCTGATCATATTCATTTTAAAACAGTTTTTTGGGGATACATCAATGTGAGTTGGTAATTGTTTTCCTTCAGGCCTTAAAATACTGCACTACAAGCTCTCCTTGACTTGAGGATTTATGTTTGAAAGTTAGTTGTGATTCTGATGGTCTTTATTTTATGGATGATTTGGTCTTTTTCTGTAACAGCTTTAATATTCTGTTCTTATGTTGAATTTCTTGAATCCTGAGGATTATATGCCTTGGGGTAGATTTTTTTTTAATCAAGGCTAATTGGAGTTCTATATGCCTCACCTACTGAATGTCACATTGTTTTCCATGATTGAAAGTTTTCTGCCATGGCTTCTGTGAGCAAGTTTTTTTTTTTTTTTTTTTTTTTTTTTTGTCATTGGTGCTGTCTTCTGGTTTTTCATTGACTCCAATCCATCTTATGTTATTCTTCTTTGTATCATCTAGCAGCTTTGGGCTGAATTTTCATAGATCCTTGCTATTTTATTTATTTATTTATTTGGCGCAACCAGGGATTGAACTCAGACCCTTGCACTTGCTGGGGAAGCGCTGTTTTACTGAGCCATCTCCCCAGCCTCAATCCTTGATATTTTAAAAAATCTTTCTTTTCCTGATCACTGACCACTACCCATCTTCCAGGTCTGATGTTCTATCTTCACATTGATTCATTCTGTTGTGTGTATTATCAATAAAATGTAAAATCTCCTGAATATCTGTTTGAATCTCTTTCATGGATTCCATTTCTTTCCTATGTTGGGAATTCATGGTTTCCATCATTTTCCTAAGATCCTATTTTAAAAAATCTGTATCTACTCCAGATTCACAAACCACATGTTACATTATGGTCATCATCTCTATAGTTACCTGAGAATTTATTCCCAGTTTGATTGTTTTGATAGTCTCATCCATGTGCTTCATTACTTCCACTGTTACCACTTCAGAGTCCAAGTGGGTGGCTTTTGAATTGTTCCACTTCATTGCTCCCTGGTTTTGCCTTTCATGTCATGATCTAGAAGTCTGGGGTTGCATCTTGCCTCCCCATCTTCTCATTTTATTTATTTATTTTCTTTCTTTCTTTTTTAATATTTGTGTAGATGCTTCTAAATTTCTTATGGTCAGTAGCTTTATTGCTAGTAGCCAGGATACTTGGAAAATGGCTACTTCTCAGAGATATTTACCAGGTGTGGTGGCCCTTTGGGGTTTGAGTCTGTTGCAAGATTCTGTCTCTTCAGTTTATTGGGGATGAAAAGTTCCTGCCTATTTGTCCTAGCCTCTGGTTCTTTGACACTGACCTATAGTATTGTTTATGATTTTACGTAATCTCAGTCCTGTCATATAAGGAAGAAGAACTGATTAGAACAACTATGTCACCTTGGCTAAAATAGTACATCAGTAATAACAATAATGTCAAAGCATGCTCTAGAAACTGACAAACTATGGTCACTATTAATTTGCCACCTTTAACTCTATGAACAAGATTTGTAGGTATATAACAAAATTTTTTTTTTAAAACCAGAAAATTGTATATATTAAGTATCCTGTCAATGTGGCTGATTTTAACCTCAGGGGAGAAAATTTAAGAAGACTTAAGGGAAAAAATAGAGAAATAGAAGAGAGAGAGAGAGAGAGAGAGAGAGAGAGAGAGAGAGAGAGAGAGATTAGACTCCAGGCTGAAGGACAAAGGAAGATTATACAAGTTTTGGAAAAGTGGAGGGAAAGAAAGAAGGAAGAACAAGAAATAACGATGGAACAGATCTACAACAACAAAACTAGAAACAATGTTCATGGTTTTATGAAAGAAAAATGTAAAAAAAAAAAAGAAAATAGAAAAAGGGCCCACTTCAGGCCATGTCTGTGCTGCTACTGTAGGCAAAGGGGCAGACAGAGCCTGGATCTTGTTGGTTGATCCTAGCTCAGGGAGAGAGCCCCACATGCCCTGTCTTCTTCTGCACTGAGGTCTTTCTCTTTGCTGTCTGGTGGGCCCCATTTCTTACTTCAGACCCTTGCTGGATTCCAGGAACCCACTTTCCTCCTTCTCTGCATTTGTTGCTAATTTCCAGCATGTGGACTCCAAGTCTTGGAGAGGCTATTTTTTGGCTGTTTACCTCTCCACCATCTTGCAACACCATACCTCCTTAGCTCTGTTTTTTATTTTTTATTTCTTATGCTTATTAATAGTTTAATGTATGAAGGAAACATCCAGCTTTCTGAATATGAAGGTACATATCTCACATTAATTTAAGTAGAGCCTCTATACTGACATACTGAAATTTACTTTCTGCTTAGCCTTTTCTGTTATGTAAACAATTGTATATTTACTTGTCATCCTAAAACCTCAGGATCAAGTTTACATAATTTTGCTAAATTTCCGTGTTTGCTCAGAAGCAGTTTACGATACTAAAACCAACCAGCCAAAGAACAGCTTCAACAGAAACTTATGTCCGAAGGGGAAGAAGGAGAGAAAAAAAGAAAAATGATAAGAAAAAAATGCTAACTAAGGTAAAATGACCAATGATGGGGAGTGGGCAGTCAAAATGTTCACAGAAAATAGATCCATTAGTAAGTTCTGCAAAAAGCCCACACACTTCAGTCAAGCACATCAGTAAAATGATTTGGCAGCATAATTGTTTTTCTGGCCTTGTGATTTTCTCTGAATGAAAAGGCATCTGCAGGCTAACAAGCTCATCTGCCTCAGCCCAGCTGGTTCATATGCACACTGTTCATGTGAGGTGCCCAGGGTCCAGTCCACACTGTTTGAGGACCATTATTTTCTGTGGAACTTGAAACCATCTTTATCAGTGAGTTGAAGGGTCTGCAGCCTGAGGGCCATTGAATATGGGTCCTCCAGGACCATCAGGAATAGGTGCCGCTGGAGGGTTCATTACATTCCCATACACAGAAAAGGGCACAGGGCACACCCCAACTTTAGGAAAGTCTAAATATCCTGCAGGAACATGCTGATGGAATGTACCAGAAGGAGTTACAATTCCTGTGCTATCTCTCTCCATGGCTTGGTGCTGTGAAAACACTCCTGGGTCCGACATTGACATGAATCATAGGGCTTCCCATCCCAGAGTTACACCAGTCTACTTTTTCTTGACTGCTACTGATCCCTTTGAAGGACCAGATGCCACTGTGCCCTATGGACGTTGATAAATTGCTCCCAGTCACTGATGGGGCTGAAGTTCCTGTTTGCCTGATCTGTGCAGAACGTTCAGTCCCAATTGGAACCGGAACTTTCCTGTCCTGAGAGATGCTGCTGGGGCTTCTCTGACCCTAAAGGGACTGATGGCAGGGCAGGAGATGGGGCATGAACCCCAGAGGACACTGACTGCACAGGAGAATCACTGGATGCTGATGAACACGGAGTCACCAAACTGAGTGGAGAAGAATGTTGTCTGTTAAAGTTAGCAGCTGCAGGGGCTCCTCCAAGGGGTGCCACAGGCCTATGCGTCTGACCTCCTGAAAGGTTTGAGGCAAAGTTTCCCAAATGTGTAGAAGAAAGTGTTACAGAACCATATGGTGAGTCCATATTGACAATACCCGAGGGACGTGGAATGGGTCTCTGTGACCTAAAACCTGGAGCTTTGGATATATCAGACTGATGTGAAGGATCCGAATTTGGCAAATACGAGGATTTGCCTGTTAGCATAGATTCGGGAGCTGACTGAGATGAAACAACAGATCCTCCCCAAAAGGCACGAGCAGAAGTAGGGTTGTTTTCAAACAGTGTGCCAAAGGGCCCAAATGGCAAAAGGCACTAAAATTGGGAGCATAGGCTTATTTGCTGGATGTACTAAATTCTGACAAGCACTTTGTGTACTTAAGCTTGAAGGTAGTTGGACAGAGGAGGGAGCACTGTGAAGTCTTTTCATGTGACTGACTCTGAGGACTGCAACTGATGAATTCTGCACTGGAGCTGGTTTCTTGAGAGGGGCAGCTGTGCCATGCGAGGGTGGTCTAATCGCAGGGGTTTCCATTTTAGGAGGCTGAGAGCATCCCATTGGCATCTGAGGTATAGGGTAAGTCACTGGGGCAGTAGAAGGCACTGCCACTGGGGCAGAACTGGTTGCTAAAGGAGGGACAGTCATTCTAACTTCCTAACAAGCAGTAATCCATGCGTGTGGCCATAGCCTGTCTTTGGGCTTCGTATACAGTAGATTATGGGAATTTTTACTGTTTCTCTGCAGAGTAAATTCTGAAATTGTTTTT
Organism: Octodon degus; assembly: GCF_000260255.1. NCBI lineage: Eukaryota > Metazoa > Chordata > Mammalia > Rodentia > Octodontidae > Octodon > Octodon degus. The sequence goes on along the minus strand of NW_004524604.1, from coordinate 2,069,893 downwards.
ATTTTTTCAAAATGAAATGGCCAGGGAGATGGCTCAGTAGAATAAGTGCTTCCCTGGCAAGCACAAGGACCTGAGTTCAAACCCCGGTTCTGCCAAAAAACAAAAACAAAGCAACAACAACAACAAAATTCCTTCAAAATGAAATATCTACATGTCATTTTCTCTGAGGATAATCTATTTACTATGTGTTGAAGATTTGCTGTTCCATAGAGTTATCCTTAAATTTCTTTTAGTTCTTCAGAATTCAGAATGTGCACATTTTTAAATAGCTCAGTGGATTAAAGCACCTGCAAGCAAGTACGGGGGCTGGGCATTCAATCCCTGGGCCTGTTGTGCCAGCCCTGGGTGTGCTGTGCCAGCCCCACCCCCAGGGTGTGCTGAACGTGAATGAGATTGGGTGCGGTTGCATGTACCTGTAATCCTAGCTCTTGGGACTATGAGTCTGATCTAGTAGGGAGACCCTGAACACCCTGTAAATCCTTCCCTAAAATTAAATAAAAAAAAGAATATGCACATTTTTGCTGCGCCATTCATCTTTTCTTATTCCTATTTTTTAAAAATTTATTTATTTATTTGGTACAGGGTCTTACTATGCAGCTTGGACTCATAGTGATCCTCCAGTCTCAGCCCCCCCCCCCCCCCCAGCACTGGGATTACAGGTGTATACCACCACGCCTGGTTTCAGTGGCCATGCCCGGTTTTGGTGGCTAGCTGGGCGTACCTAGGGTTCCAGGGCTGGTACAGCATGTGGTACCAGGGATCAAGCTCAGGTCCTTGTGCTTGCTAGGTAGGCACTTAGACCACTAAGATTATCTCCCCAGCCCTTTTATTTTATTTTATTTATTTATTTATTTTGGTGGAACTGGAGATTGAGCTCAGGCCCTTGTGCTTGCCAGTCAAGCACTTATTCTACTAAGCCATCTCGCCGGCCCCTTTTTATTCCTGTTTTTAAGAAAATAAGAAACTTTAAATCTCCTGAGCAGCCGTAGCCACCTGGAGTGTGTGGAGTCACTGTGCTGACTAAGTCCTCTGGGTTCTCACCTCTGCTTGAAGCAGGCAGCTTTTGTTTTGAAGTGAACTGTGTATCCTCATCCCACCAGTATTTCCTCAGAGCCACCTCAGAGCCATGCCTGGGGGCTCAGGGGGGCGGCTGCTGCAGGGCCTCACCTCTGCAGGTGTCTGCAGCACTTCCTGCGTGGTGGAGATGGTTAGTCCCCATAAATTCCTGTGCACATCTAAAATTAAATTTTAGTGTAATTTTTCATTGGCTTATTATGAGCTATTGTTCAAAATGCTTTAGGGTAGATGACACCAAATAAATGCGGAGTAGAATCAGAGTGACTGATAGTATTTAGCTCTCAGTGCCCTGAGTGAGGCTGTGGGTTTAGGTCTGCCAGTTTGTTTCTTTCCTTTCTTTTGGAACTGGGGATTGAACTCAGGCCCTTGCGCTTGTCAGGCAAGCACTTACTCTACTGAGCTATCTCCCCGGCCCCAGGTCTGCCAGTTTCTGAAAGCGCGCTGTGAAAATCTTTTATTGTGGTTGTGGAAGTGTCCATTTCTCTTATGTCTGTATTTTTGCTTCATACATTTTCAGTCTCTCCTGTTCAGTTCAGGCACACTTAGAAGTGTTCTGTCGTTTGGTCCGCTGCCCCTTCTGTCAGTATGAAATGCCTTGCTGTTTCTCCTTATGCTCTATCCTTGATGTTGATGTCACCTGAGATTGCAAATCTATCCCAGTCTTGGGAGATTTATTTGTACAGTACATGTCTTTTGTTTGTTTTGTTTTTTACTTTGATTTACTTCCAGTGTGTTTTATTTCTTGTGTTTAAAGTGTTTTTACAGGCAGCATAGAAGTAGGCCCTGTCCTTTGTGTCCATTGTGGCATTCTGTGCCCTTTAATTAGAATCTATTCCTAGTTGTCTGTGGCTGCTCACCAGTTAGTGCAGACTGAAAGACGTGTTCCTTTTTTTTTAATTTATGTATTTGGTACAGGGTCTCACTACACAATTTGGACTCAGAGTGATCCTCCTGTTTTCAGCCTCCCCGGTGCTGGGATTACAGGCATTCACCACCATGCCCAGTCTTAGTGGCCGGCTCAGTGTGCCTGGGGGTGGGGCGACATGGCATGTGGTGATGGGGATCAAACCCCAATCCCTGGGCTTGCCTAAGCAGAAAGCTGTGTCCTTTATCGGTCAGAAACAGAGGCACAGCTGCTGGCCTCCGTGTGTCTTGTAGGTCAGAACCAGATTTCAGCAGCACTGTGGTTCCAAAAGCTTTGAATTTCTGTTCCTTGGCTCGTCCAGGGTGGAGGCAGAATGGAGCATCCTGTTTCCTGGCCCGAGGCCCTGTGTCCTTGCTGCCTGGTGGGATTCTCACTTCTGAGGCCACTCAGGGTCCTGGGCTGGTGGCTCACTTTCTCCATGTTCACATCCTGCTGTACCTTGTGTCTCTCTGGCTCAGCCTGCCCTGTGAAGAGCCCGCACACTGTGGTGGCCCCGTGAGCCTCTTGAGGTCAGCTCAGAGGTAACATAGACGCCCTGGGCAAGGCCTTGGGAGCAGTGCTGGAGTCACTGTGTCAGCTCCTGAGGCCGGCACTCTAAAGGACGTCTCTTCACAATCCAGCTGACTACACACTGTCTAGACCATTCACATTTAACCTGATTACCAGTGTGGTGGGTCTGATGCTGTGTTTTGATTATTCATTCTCTGTCCATTTGTTTTTCCTTTCTGGTCTTGTTTTGTTTTTGATTATTTTAGGGTTTTTTTTATGATATCTCTGTATTATTCTTTTAAGAAGTTGTTTTAGGCATTACACTATATATAACTAATCCTTTATAGTGTGCATCATACAAGTTAATGTAAAACAGAAACATTCCAATCATATGCCTTTCCTTCCAGACTGAACTTTATGTGAAAGCTGTCACACTGGCTACATTCATGTACATTGAGGACCTCAACCTGTACTGTACTTTTTGCTTTAAAATTCCTTTAGCCTTCCTTGACAAGTCTCCTGCTGAAAGGCTATCTTAGTTGTCCTTCTTTTGAGAATGACTGCAGCTGGTCATGGCAGTGCAGCCCTGTAATCTCAGTACTTGGGAGGCGGAAGCAGGAGGATCACTTGAAAGAGTTCAAGGCCAGCCTGAACTACATAGCGAGATCCCACCTCAAACAGCAACAAATACAACAACAAAATGAAAGCAAAAACAAAAAAACGAGCACTATTTTATTTTGCCTTACTTATCCCAATATATTTTCACTGGAAATGGTGTTCCGTTGAAGGTTCTTGGTGTTTGCTGTCTTTTTCTCCTAGCACTTCTGTCTTTTGATCTTTATTGTTTTTTATGAAAAACAAAAAAAACTCCTTTGTGAGCTGTCCCCTTGTAGGCAGTGTTCCATTTTTCTTTAGCTGCTTTCCAGATTTATTTTTTTGGTAGCTTGAATATAGAAGGCATAGTTTCTAATTTGTTCTGTTTGGGGTTGACCAAGTTTCTGGAATCTAAAAGCATCTTTTACTGAGCCTGGGGAATTTTTGGCCACTGTTCCTTTGAATATTTTTTCCATAATCTCTTCCTTCCTTCCTGAGAGTCTAGTGACAGGTATGTTCAACCTTTCAGTATTTTTCACAGGTTCTTGGGACTCTATTTTTTAAAGATTTCTTTTTCTTCTTTCTATTCTTGGTTACCCAATTCCTATAGATCTAGATTCGCATTTGCTGGTATTTCACTTCTCCATCTTGCTATTACCATTTAATCAGATTTTTAATTTCAGATATTGTATTTCTGTAGGCCTAGCATATCCGTTCAGTTCATTTTTATAGTTCAGACAAAAAGAGAGCTGGGGATATAGGTGACACAGAAGTGCCTTCCTGGCAAGCATAAGGTCCTGAGTTCAAGTCCCACTACCTGCTCCCCCCAGTACAATTCCTGTCTTTTCACTCACTTCAGGTATGCTTTCCTTCTTTTCAGTTGCGTAGTTATAATGGTGATTTTGAAGCCATAGTTTTGTAAGAAGTAGCAGAGATGGGCTGTGAAGTGGGCAATGGCAGAGCCAAAGGATCTTTCCACATATGTGTAAACTTAGGAGTCAAAGAATAACATCCTCTTACTTTCCCTTTTCCTGTGTGAGAAGTGGGAGCTGCGAGCGCCTACCACTTGTCGGCATCTCACACTTGGACAGCAGGATGAGAACTGGGGGAACGGGACTTCTGTAATTACCGAGAACTTCTGTGATTGGTTCTTGTGCTCAGGTGTTAGGACCACCCCTGCCTGAGGACGCCGCAGAGGCTGACCTGCCACGGGTGGAGCACCAGCCCTGAGGACACGGTAGGTCTGGCCGCTCTTATGTAAGGCCATGTGACCGGATGAGAGTCGGTTTATGTCTTACTGAAGAAATCTGTGAGTGGAAACGTTCTGTGCTGATTGGCCTCATGAGCTCCTGACAGGGAAGGCTTTGTGTGGCTGAGAAAACCAGAAGGAGTGTTTGGCTGGGGAACACAACCCCTCTGTACAGAACTCACAGCCTCGTACAGCACAGTGATGCTGGGTGCTCTCAGAGGGAACTGAGCAGACACACTTGCGGCCTCCTCAGGAGGCGCCTGTAAGCCTGAGCCAGCGAGGCTGCCTGCAGCCTCTTTCCCATCAGAATTTTTAAGATAGGACTTCTTAGTGCTTAAAAAACAAAACAAGGGGGCCTGGCCCTAGCTCAGTCCTTTAAGTGGCTGCTTCCACAAAGCTGTCAGCCTCAGGTTGCTGGAGTTCGAACCTCACAACTCTCCCGCTGGCCAAAAGTGCCCTGAAGGCATTTGAGGAAAAAAAAAAAAAAAAAAAAAACAAAAAAACAAAAACAAAAAATTATAAAAATGTAGCAGGAAAAAAAAAATGTAGTAGGTAACAAAGGTGCCTAAGAATGCATTCTGAGCACCTAAGGAGACAGATGCTCAAGTGGAGTCCTTCAGTCAGTTTTGTGGTTGAGCTTCCTGGTGAATATTGCAATAAATCCAAATGTACAATCACACCTTTCTGGGCAATACTTTTTTTGTGTGACCTTAAACAAATCCTTCAATGTTTAATGTCTCTTTTGCTCTGTAAAACAGGACGGTAATAAAATCTCATCTTTTCACAGTGGGCTTATTGAAATCAGTCTGTTAACCTCCACAGATGACTTTGCAATTCTGGAGCATCAAAGGGAGTTTACTGTGACACGAACTCAGGTTTTGATCCCCTCTCCCTTCCAGCTCCAGGGAGAGGTCTGGATGCAGCATCGTCTGTGAGACTGCATATGAGCTCTGCACAGCCAGCTCACATAAGCTGCAGGCCATACAAGGCTTGGGCTGTTTTATCAGCCATTGTTTGCGTACAAGGAGACAGCAGGTTGTACAAGCTCCTCTGGATTGATAATGATTCCAAAGAGTGCCTTTATATCTTATTTGATTTTAAGGCATCTAACCTCACTTTCTTAGACTGCATAGCCATCAGTATTACCAGTATATACACAAGTACAATGTGAGAAAGCAGGTAAAGTAGAAATCAATTTCCAGGGAGATCTAATAAAGCCATTTAGCCCTGTCTCTCTGCTTTTTTTTTTTTAGGTGCTGCATGGCATCCTTTTGGGATCGAAGTGCTGATATCCTAGGCAAGAGGTGCTTGGGTTTGTTTCCTTCTGAACCGCCTGCTTTTTCTGAGAAAGAATTTGCAGAGAAAGCAAAGACGAAGGCCTGCAGTGGTTTCACTGGAGACTGAGCAAGTGCCCCTCCTCCCCTTTCCAGTCTGTTACTACTGTTGCAAGACGTATCTAAAGAGTAGTGATGTGGGTCTTGTTACATGAATGTGTATTTGCTGTTAATAGATTGTATATTTAAAGTTAGCCAAGATTAAAAGTGAGTAAAAAAGAGAAATATTATAAAAGGTTGTATTATTCATGCATTGAACTTTGTGTGCTATTTGTATAAACGCTTACTATTAAAGAAGATGAAAAGGCTAGGAAAAAAAGTTTCCCTTATCCTAACTATAAAAACACATTTAAAACTGGTTTCCAGGCACTGAGGCCTGTGTAGCTGCTGTCCCAGGGAGGTGTGGGTCTGCCGTTGTGATGCATGCTGATGTTCAGTCGCTGCCCTCAGCTGATCTTCCGAGAACCCTGGCAGTGGAAACCCGGAGGAGAAACTGACCTCGCTGTCCTCTGTGTGAGGAGTCTGGTGCAGGGTTCCCTGTGAAGGAGCCAGGTTGGATCAGGGATCAAGAAGTGTTGTAAGAGTGCCTTGGAGCTGCATGTGGTGCTGCTCATTAGAGAAAGCTGTATGTACAAAAGGGGCTGGGAGGCAGGCTGCCCCTAAGCTGGCAGCCACGTGGGCTGCTGCTGTTGAAGCGCCCGGTAGAAGAAGCTTAGCCTCTGTTATCCTGTACTCCACTCTGCCCATGGTAGCTTGAGGGTGACAGCAGAACCCAGGCTCCTCGTTACCTCAGACACCTAGGCCTTCCCCAAAGCTTCTCACCGAAGTGCAAAGTCATCTACCCACATTCCTCACACAGCCTTGTAGGGTGAGGTTAGACTGGTTTGGGCCTCAGATTCCTCTGGCTTTCCAGCTGTGGTCTGCATTTATCATGTTAGAGAATAATTGTGACAGGGACCAGAATCTGTACAGGATTTTTGGCCTTATCTAAATAGTATAGTGTGGTGTTTTTTCCAAAAGTCATCAAGTAGACCTTAGCCCAAAAAGCTAACTCAGCTCTTTATTGTCCTGAAGAACTTGATATTAAAATTCAGACATTGAATACTTGGGCCTCAAAAGAACAGGACATTCCAGAGGAGGCAAAATAAAACATCTGATGTGCAAGTCTGTAGAAAGTGATTCCAGTTAAATTGTTTTCAAAGCTCTGTCTAACCTTTGATGAGGTGTTTGACTAGTTTGCCACATCCAGCGTGTTGGGGAAGGAGAGACTGGTATATTGGCCTTAATAAGTTTCATATTAAAAAATCATTTTATTTTCACTTTGAGAAGTGTTACCAATAGGCTCATATGTAAAGCCACGCAGCACCGCAAGCTTATTTCAGTGATGGTTTTATGTAAAAATCAGGGGAAAGATAGTAGCTCGTTGTCTGAAGGTCTAGGATCAGTTGCCTTCTAATTCCTGCCAGAGGACTAGCTCAGTGACACAGCTCCTGCCTGGCAAGTGTAAGGTGCCGAGTTGAACTCCTGGTTAAAAAAGAAAATCCTAGGAGCCCTTGAGTACCTTTGCCTATTTAAGCATTTTGCAGGCTTTAGAATGAAGGGATAAGAAGAATCATCTTTTACGTCTGTGTGGGCACTTGAGATCCTGTCTGGTTAGACCCTTAGCTGAACAAGCAGGGAAAGAGTTTGTAAATTGGAGCTGAACCAAAATAATTGTTTTTTAAAAAAGAAGTTTATGCTTATCTTGTCTCTTTGCAAGGGTGGGATTTACTCACCTACCGATATGAAATGTGCATTTGTGCTAGTTGTGGGGGGCTCAGTGGTTTTGCTGTGTGTGTGAATGCTTGGAAAGTAATAAATAGCTCCATAGATGTGTTTAATTTAGACTTATGAAGAGACTATAAATAACATTTATACCACTGTATGGTATCTAATAAACAAGTTTGAAATAATTTGCTGTTTTCTTTTGAAACTTTGGCTCTAGGGGTGGGAGATAAGTTAATTTCCCTGTAAAGCTAGTGACAGAAGAAGCACAGTGACAAAGCTGTGTCCTGCAAGGGCAGCATGGGCAGAGCTGGTATGGACATGGGCTGAGAGGCCGGCTCTCCTGGTGGAGAAGAATCTCTTGCTTCCGGTTGGGAATCTTTGACTGTCAGCTGAAGTGGGAGCGCAGAAGCAGGGGAGAGAACATGGGACACTCAGCTTTGCCCCATTTAGTTGTGCTCTGATAGAAGCCTGGCTTACAGAAGAGACAGGGCCCAGAAATCCAGCTGACTTGAGTTTGACTCTCTGGAAGGAACTGGGGAGCCACCAGGGGACTGAAGGCTCTCTTCTCTCCTCTCCTCTCCTCTCCTCCCCTCCCCTCCCCTCCTCTTCTTCTCTTCTCTTCTCGTCTTCTCCTCTCTCTCTTCCCCCTCTTTCTCTCTTTTTCTCTCTCTCTCTCCTTTCTGTTTTATGCTGTGTTTACATTAGAAAGGAGCCCTGAACTATTTTCTACCTGTATAAAAAATTATTGTCTTGCACTGCTTTTTAAAGCGTCTTTTTTTTTTTTTAAACCTCTAATGGCTTCAAACATGAAATGACTTGAAAGTCTAATTAACACACAGCACACTTCCCGGCACCCTCCTGCGAGCCCTCACCGCAGGTCTCCACGTCAGCTCCTAGACTGAGCTTTGTGCTGCTAGGTGTTTGTGGCTGTCTGACGCGGAGTGTATATTACACATGGAGAAATTTTCTTTAAAACAAAATCCATTCAGGAAAATGGCGTTTTCCTGTTTTCAGTAAAAAGTGATTTCCTCCACTGTATAACATTAATTCTTTTATTTTTTACTTTAGTGCTGGGAAGGACTCACAGTGCCAGCCACAAATGAAGACACATGGACACTCCATGCAATCAAAGTGAGGGCTTGAGCAAAAAGCTGCAGCGCCCCCTTCGGTCTTTATTTTTATGTATATTGAGTCTCAGCCTTTAGGCTACTTTTGGTTCACAAAACAAGCTCTTATCATGTATGCCTGAGATTGTGAGAACATGCTAGTCATCTGGGAGCAAGGACACCAAAATGGGATGACCTTGAGGAATTTCAGGTGTTCCTGGTTACTCTGCTGTCGCAGTTCGGTTTTTCTATTCCTCGTCCCACATGCCCAGCATGTCATTCTGTACATCTCTATTTTAACTCCTTATCCCAACACTTTAGCATTAAATCTTTATTTTTTATTTTTTACTTGATAATTTCCTTAAGACATGAAAAAGTTTTCTGTAAAGTTCTGGGAAATATTTTGTGTGATATACACAAATCAGTGTAAGAAAGAACCAGGGAAATTAAAACAACATGCAAGTTGGCGTGTTTCCTGCCCCTACATTAAGGTGGAAAACAAGGTGCCACTGCCTCACTAGAACATCAGTGTCTCACAAAAATAGCTACTGTACTTTCTTTACCTATTTCTGTATCACAGTGTCTAGTACAGTGGTTTTTGTGTGATAGTAGCTATAAATGTAGGAACAGTGTTCACATCTTATAGACCAGGCAATAGGCTCAAAAAATTTGAAGAGCCATGCATAGTACCACATGGCTATAATCCCTGCACTTGAGAGGCTGAGGCTGAGGCAGGACGACTGGCAGTTTGAGGCCAGCCTGGACTACAAAGCAAGTTTCAGGCTGGCCTGGCCTGAACTACATAGCCAGGCCTTGTCAGAAAAAAGTTTGATATTTAGTGAATGAAAAATTTATGAGTGTTGACATGGTTATGATTATTGAGATCTGGAATTTGTTTTAGAAGTAAAACATGTTTAAGTAATAAAACTCTGAGAGTTTAGACTCAAGAGCTGTGGGCACCCTTACTTCCACAGGAGCAGCCCAAGAGTTTTCCCAACCCTTGCGCATGGCCCGTTTGGATCCTGCTGATCCCTGTTGCCCTCGTGGTGATGGGAGCAGCTACGCTGGCAGGCTGCAGCCCGGGGCCTCGCTTGGACTGAAGGAGTGACCAGAAGTGGGGTTCTGTGAATGGATGTGGGCCACGTACAACCTAGCCAGGGGCCATCGCCTTCGGAGCCATGGAGCAGAGAACGGTGCCGGAGGAGCCACCAGCCAGGGGCCACTTGCAAGCTGCAGGTGCTGCATGCCATCTTGAGCTGCGGTTGACTGCCGAGCTGTCCGCCAGGATAGTTGTGCGGTTCATGTTTTCACCAACAGTGCAAGTTGACCTTACATGAGACATTAATAAAGTTTGATTTGGTCAATCTGATGGGAGAAGAGGAACTTGGTCTAACTTATGTTTGCTTGGCTACTGTTAAGGTTACACATATGTTCAGTTTCTTTTTATGTATTTATTGACTACTTGAATTTTTGTGTGAAAAAATGATATTAATGGACTTCAAAAAGGATAAAATAGATTTTAGCTCAAGTATTGAGCATTTTCCTCTCTACATTTTTCCTATTTTTTTTTTTCAGGTATGTCTCAATATGTAGCCCAGGCTGGCCTTGAACTTACAGTGTAGCCCAGGCTGGCCTCAAACTTGAGGCATCCTTCCCAAGTGCTGGAATTACAGGCATGCACACCTGACTCAGTATATTGATTTAGGGAAAAAAAATCACTAAAGGCAACTGTAAAAGCACTCTAGAAAAGGAGAAATGTATTGCCAGTATGGAAACAGAAGACTTTAAAAACACATTTGCTATAAATTTACCCAGTGTGACTGTATTAATTCAATCCTGAGTGGGAATGGGCATCTAAACCTCCAACTGAAAGATACTGTGAAAGGTGTTTCCAAAGAAGTTGAAGTGTTGATTATGTGCAGAACGGGTAACGAACCTGCCACAAAGAACATAGCTGCAGAATAAATAAATTTTATTGGTAGAAAATGTTTGTTTGTGTCCATTGAATAGATATTTCAAGAAAGAAGCCATTTTAATATAGCCAGTGATCCGGGGAAGCCTCTGCCTGTGTGTGTATGTATACATGCATGTGTGGTGCTGGAGATGGAGACCAGGGCCTTGCCCATACCCAGCAAGTGCTCTACCACTGAGCTACATCCCAGCCAAAACCCACTTTCTTGGTATGGATATGGAGGACAAATTTTACAGAGTATTATACTAAAAAAAAATTTTTTTTAGAGCACAACTAATAGAATTCTGAAAACTTACTGAATTGGGTGGTAGTTACATAGTGGGTTCTCCGGGTTTGCTTGCATTCCAGCCTATTGTCCAAGAAACTGCTAAAGAGGACAAATTGTATCTTTGGAGAAGCAGAGAGATCTGCTCTAACATTCCTGGCAAGAAGATGAAAGTGCCAGGGCCAGTTACTCTTTTCTTTGGGAAGCACGGGTGCCCCTTGTTCTTCTCTCCCAGTGTAAGTTCGTTCTGAGTGAAGATTGTAAATCGAGCTATCCCTGGCATGCAAATTGATTTGGAAGCAGCTGGAGTTGGACATCAGAGGTGGAAGGCTGGCTTCTTGCTGGAGTCTGTTGCGTGCACACACCACTAAGTCCTAGGAATGAAGGGCAGACCACGTGCGCAGATCCTACACACACAAGGTGACCGAGAACAAAGGTGAACTCCAGGCCTTTATAGGTGAATAGGTGCAACTAGAGACCATACTCATAAGTGAAATAAATCAGACCAGCATGTGTAAGCATTGCATTGTCACCCTAGTGTAAGAAAGAGAGTACAGAAGATCCCAAAGGTACAAGAAGCATTATGAAAGGGAAATAAGCTGCTCAAAAGGAAAGAATAACTAGGATGGGTGAAAGAAGAAAAGAAAGAAGAGGGAGGAAAAGTATATATGTAAGTATATGATAGCTAAAATAATTTTACTACTAATTTCTATTGATTTGTGGAACAGTTAATTCTTAATTTTTGATCAATTTTGCATGCCTATATTTGATAATCTGAACAACTACTCTGAAGATAACAATATGCAATATACCAACCATTGTTAATTTCCTATCATCTTGTTTTGAAATTCCATATAGTTTTTATTGTTTCTTCTCTTTTTTAAAAATTCTCTTTAAAGTAAAAAAATAAAAGGTAACCAAGAACATGGAGAGATGCTCTAGTGTGGTCATGTTAAGGATGGAAATAAGGCCAGGAGGGAAAGAGGGGTGACCTGTACATTCCGGTGGGGTGGCATCTTGGGGATATCCTGGGGACTTTGGGAGCATTTCTGAGCTGTGCAAGGACATGGCCAAATAGGAAGTGCTCCTGGGAGTGAGGATTGGAGGACAGAGTGCAGTGGGGTGAGAGTGGGAGAGGCCTCCGTGTGTATCCACCTGCGACAGCTGTCACTGTGGCTGTCCTTCTCCTGCACAGGCCAGAGAGAAGCAGCTGCCCAGCCTTCGCCTGCCTCATCTCAAGGCGAGAGCTGTCTGGGGTGTGTCTACCTGTCTTCACAGTTCTCTCTAGCCAACAGCATGGAGCACAGGGTAAAATTCAAAATGGCTAAAAAATCTTGCAGTTTAAGTTCACCCTAGTTGGGAAAAGAAAATTCTATTGGTACACACCGAACACAATACGAGGAAATCTTGCTTAATCCATCCTGGCTAACTGCCAATTGCTAAAGTATTCAAGTGCTTATTTTCTTTCTTCTTCACCTTACTACATATGAAGACATGCATCTAAACCACACTTACCAGTCCAGTGTGGTGGTGTAGAGCCAATGAGCTGATGGAACAAAACTAAGAGCTTAAAAATAGACCAATGTACACATGGGAACTTGTGTAATATCCAACAAAACGGGAAGACTTTCTTGGAGATTATGTTTGGGAAACTAGGTCTTCAAATGATGCAAATAAATTTGGATAGGAATCGTCCCTACATCATCTTACAGTATATGAGATAATAAATTACAGAAAAATTAGAGACATAAGTAGAAAAGGAAAAATCATGTTTATAAAAAATAACATTTGTGATCTGAGGAAGAAACTGCTAATGTTTTAAAAACATATCACACTGAGAAAAGTTTGTCTATATCAGACTTAGAAGTTGCATAGGCAAAAGATGTAGATGGCAAATTGAGAAAAAATGCTTGCAATATTTAAAATTGAAAACAGATCAACATGTCACTCAAAAACTACCTTAATTGCTAAGAACATTTAATAAACCAAACCTACCATTGTGATTAATGTGCATTTACTATTTTCCTTGACACTGGAGCTTTAAAAACCTTCCAATTGTTGTATAATTCACATGTACTAGTATGATGCATAACCATGCACCTATAGCATCATTGTTATAAAGGTGTACACCTGGATGACCTCCGCCCATCTCAAGCAAATGAGGACAGGCCACTTCCAGCTCCTAGCTGTTCATTCCCTCCAACCCTTGCTTAGCCAGTTTCCCACCAGGCATCATTCCTATCCTGGCCTCTGTCACCAGCAGTTAGTGTGGCCTGGTCCTTAGTTTCACAAAAATGACATCTTGCCATATCAACTCTTTTTTTTGCCTGGCTTCTAGGCTCCAGGTGACATCTGTGGCAGCCATCTGTGTTACTGGGTGTGGCAGCACCGAAGGGCTTTTCTCTGTTTTGGTCCAGGGTGGGACACAAGAGCGATTCTGTGTTGCATGTTTGTGTGGTTTGCGGTTCAGAGCAAGTGTGTGTTGTCAGGGCTATTGCTGGTGCTGCCCGTGCTGAGGCTGAGGTGTGCAGCGCTGATCGCCCCATGCAGGGCTGTGGTTGGGTCTGTTCCTTTATACACCATATCCTTGTCTGGTGGACTCAGCTGTTCAGAACAAGCTGGAGCCTCCTGCAGGGATCAGATACCTACTTACATTTTCCTATAAAAATAAGCCAAATGCTCTCTGTACTTGAGAAAGTCATGGTTGCCTTTATTTTTCCTTACATATAAAGTAGCTGAATTAGAGACTGAGCCAGCTTTATGCAGGTGTTCTGGGTGTCTGTAATGACATCTGCAAACAGGATGCTTCTTAGCATGGGCAGAACTGGGTACTCCAAATCCACAAGTCAAGGCTTCAGCTCCTCCCAGCCCAGAACATGACTGTTGGGAGAGAGAGACTGAAGGAGGTGATCATGCAGAAGTAGAGCTGTGAGGACAGCCCTGATCCATTCTCACTGGGTCTTTCATAAGGTCACATAGGAGGGACCCTGTGCTTGGAGAAAAGTGAGGAGACCACAAGGGGCCATCACCCAGCCACAGAATGTGGGACTTTAAGGAAGCCCATCCTGTGGGACTTATTAAGGCGGTTCTGAAGTTGAGCCATAATTTCAAATGATGCCAACAACATACATAAAAAATAAGCAGCTTCTTTCCAAATTTTTCATCTTTACCAGAAATTGGAGAAACTCCAGTGTTGACAGTTTAAATGTATCCCAAAGCAACTGAGTAGCGGACTTGTTCAGCAGGTGTGACCCCTGGCCTGTCTGTCCCTTATGCCTTGTACAGCTCATGGGCTTTGGGCAACGCTTTCTCCCTGCTGCGATAACTGGGACAGGGGCACCCCTGCTCCCCAGTATCTAACTGCGGTTGCAGTTGCCTTCTATGTGCTAGAGGGACAAGGGCCCCTTCTCAAGTTGAAACCGCCCTTTGGGCCTCTGTCATGCTCAGATGTCCCTAATGTCTTGGAGACATTTATGTCACTGACTGCTGAGGTAGTTTAGGAATATATTCTGTCTCATGCTTCTGTTTCTCCTTTGAGACCTACACTTTAGTCAGATTTTTCTCCTTATCCAAATTAAAAACAGCTGGCTTTTCACTTTCCCATTGCTTGCACCCATGATGTCAAGGAAAAGAGGCTTAATTTGGCTCATGGTTTCAGATGATTCAGTCCATGATTAGCTGGCTTCAAGGCAGAAGCATCATGGTGGAGCTGCTCAGTTCAAGGCTAAGAAGCAGGGGCAGGGAATAGTGTCACAGAGAAAGGGCTGAGGGGCTGGGTAGAGATCCTGAGACCATGCCTCTATGACCCACCCGGACATGCCTAAAGGTGTACAACCCTGATGCCCTGGGTGTCTCCAATCCTTGCAAGGTAACACTGAGCTCTGACTATCATAGCTACTGCCCCAAATATCAGTGATCATCTGAGTCCCAGGTCATAGCCAGCCTCGGTGCCCCACAGCCCTCAAAACTAATGTGAGTCATTGAAAGGTCGATAGTGTGGGAATGAGGCTTAGTTTTAACTAACCTTCCTGGATACATTTAAGATTTAATTGTGTTGTTTTTAGCAATGATTTTAAGTTATCATTTTGAAATCATGTCAAATTATAGAAGAGTTGCAACAATAGTACAAAGGGCTCCCATGTTCTTTCTTCAGTCATATCAACTGTAAAAACACTTTACTGTATTGTTGGTCATTGTCGCATACATTTTCCTGAATAATTTCCTTTCATTGAAAAATGCCTCAACATCGATTTCCTAAAAGCAGGATGTTCTGTTTAAAATGATCAAATTAGGTTTTTGGTTGGTACCATCCTTTCTGGCCATCTCTGCCCCCTTCTCAGCTCCAGGTTTGATCAAGGGCCTCATATTACACTTAGTTGTCATGCCACTGTAATCACCTTTAACCTTGGTCTTTCATGACATCTGACTTCGGAACATGCTAGTTTTGAAAATGTTTCTTAGTTTGGGTTTATTTACTGAGTGGCCTTGGGTATGTGGAGTGTGATTAGAGCTTTAGACTCTGTCACTTAATCCTTCCTTAGGATGGAAATAGCTTAGTGACTGCACCTCCCAGCCACTTCTCACCATTGTTTCAGAGAAGCCACCTAGTAAAGGGAACACCTTTGGGAAACAACTCCCTTTGAGCTATTCATAACTGAAGCCCATCCCCCTACTTACAAAGCCTAAAGGGCATCACTGTATTTTAAAAGCAAAGTGAAACACTTTTTTTAGTCAAAAGTGTGCATACTTTGAATTGCAAGGGTGGATGCTTGTCATATAGGCAATGCTGTACCTACTGCAGGATGAGGCACCATGCGACTGTCATTGAAGCCCAGAGTACTCACCTTGCTGGTGACCAAGAGAGCAGCTTGCTTTGCAGTGCACACAGTGGTGGAATCATTCGTTCACCAGTTCTCTCTTCCTGAGGTTTACTCATCACCAGTAATGCTTCCTATGGGGCTGGAGTTCAGAACTATGGGGAGTTTGTTTGCAATAGTCCTTGGAGCCAGGTGTGGTGATACATGCCTGTAATCCCAACACTTGGCAAGCTGAGGTAGGAGGAATCACGGTGAGTACAAGGCCAGCCTGGGCTACATAGTAAGAGCCTGTCTCAATAAAAGTTTCCAAAGTTGCAAAGCCCTAATGTTTGGGGTGAGAATGCCCAGTGAAAGCCAGTTGGCTCTGGGAAGCCAGGGTACTGTGAAGACAGAGGTGTGGGCAAACATGGCAGGATAGGGAGGAGGGACAGACAGGGGAGGGGATTCACAAGCAAAACTTTCTGTTTCCTCACATTTGCCTGAAGATGGCTGCCATGGCTTGGTTTTGAAGTGAGCTAGAGGCTGGGTGCTGGCTGGTGGGCTCTGTGGGGAGGTGATTGGCCTAGCAGCTATGACTTCCTCAGGTGGGTGGATCACGATCTGAGGGTGGTGTTGGGGGCTGGTGCACCCTGGAGGTGGGGACAGCTGAAGGGAATGGTCATGGGGGTGTGGTGACCTCAGATGGCCCCTTTCTCTAAGGTGCTTCACCTGTTCTTCCTGGTGAGCAGCTTTCCTCCTCTACTCCCTCTGCCATGATGCTCCATCTCCCTTTTGGCCACAGCAGTGGAACCAATGGGCCATGAACTGAACCTCAAGAAATGTGAAAAAAAAAAAAAAAAGAAATGTGAGCCACAGTCTCTTCTTTCAGGTGTTCCTCTCAAGGATTTTGTTGTAAGGATGCAAATGGTAACTAACACAATGCCTATTTTTGATATATCCTGAGCAATCAAAGACCAAGTAAAGTTTATTTCAAAATACAGTTTCTTCATGATTTCAGATAAGTTTTTTTTTTTTTTTTTTTTTTTTTTTTTCAGTACTGGGGATCAAACTCACAATCTTGTGTTTGCAAGGCAGGTGCTTATGCTGCTGAGCAGTCTCCTCAGCCTCAGAGAAGTTTTTGCATATACCTATAAACTGAAAGCAAATATCAGTTCTAATAATGAATAGTGCTAAGTGAGTGAAGAAATGCATCACTTGCTGTATCACCTAATGGAGCGAGGAAGTCCAGCACCATGATCTTCTCCCCCTTCCCTTTTCCCAGGCACCTCCTACTCCCATGCCTGTATCTTTTGATTGATTGACTGATTGTCTTTGTAGCAGCTGTAACAGCATTCTTTGCACATCATTCTTGAAATGGCCAAGTGAAAGCCACTGACCACTTGGGTGGGGAGGTACAAAGAGAACTTTCCAGGCAGTGAACAACCAGGCCATGGGCACAGCTCATGGGACTGTTCCTCACACTGCATCCCAAGAATATACTTTCCCTGTGGTAGAGTGGCTTTGGCCACAGAGTCCTAAAGTTCACAGGATACCTGCATACGACTTTTTAGTCAAGCTTTCGTGTGTGGACTTATGCTGAAAGTTTAGGGGAAGTTTCCACATCAGCTCACATTTATATCACCTCAGAAATGAAGAATTTATGAGGCTGGTCACACCATCTGCTTCAAACATTAATATTCAATTTGGATATTACAGTTAAAAATAATTATGTTGGATTATTCAGTTTATAACTATGAAATTATGAAAAGTATAAAAATAAAAATATCTGTAATCAGATTCCACACACACTTTTGCTTTAATGCTTATCATTTCTTTTCAAGTTCGCTTTGTAACTTCACCTTGCTCAGTAAATTTGCTACAGAACATAAAAAAGAGCCATTCGTGTCCTCAGTGAGTCATAGTGATCTCTCTTCAGATGCTCTTCCCTGTATTTAGAAGGGAAGGCTGACTCTTCAGGCTGTCAGTGTAGATAGAGTTATTGGAACATCCCATTTTTGGACTTTATTTGCATTAATCCACCGAGGAATAAGAATGACAAAGTAGCTGCCCTGAATTGCAAACAGAAATCAGCTATAATCCGTTGTCTTCGCTGCTGATGGGGAGAACGATTTCTAGTTGAGGCCACTGCATTGCTTCAAGTTGTGGCCTCACAGCTCTACTGGCGAGGAGGACATGGAATCTTCCCAAGCCTCGTCAGAGGTCACGTCTCCTCCTGCTCCTCAAGCGCAGGCCTCTCCCCTCCCTAGTCTCCTCCGAGGAGCTTCCCTCACGGAGTTCTGTCCCCAGGAAACATCTTCCGCGAGGCAGGCAGCAGCGTGGCCAGAACCACGCCTGCCACGGGAAGCGACGGTTGCAGGAGGGAGGCAGGAAAGGTTTGCCTGGGAATCTGGGGGGGACCCTGGGCCACTGCGGGAAGATGAGCAGGGGCTGTCTGGGGGTCCTCGTGACGGGCCTGGGTCGGGTCACCGGGCTCCTGGTGGCAGGCGGCGGGGTGAGTGTGAAGATCTGGCAGTCTGTAGGGGGAGCGTTGTGCTGTGGGCCGCCTCCCGGAGGCACAGCCAGCCCTTCTGCTCCTGCGGGGAGGAAAACACAGTCAGCAGGCAGCCTGGAAGCAACAACAGACAGGCAAGGGAGGAGAAGCAGAGACACAGAAAGCGGGGTTGAGAGAGCTGCCGAGGGCCAGTGACAAGAAACACAGCCACCTTGTGACCCAGTGCTCCACTTTGGAGAGGGGACTCAGAAAAGTGGAGGTGTTTGTGAGTAGAAAGACCGACAGCCCAAGGCACAGTGATTTGAGGCTGGGTGCCCAGTGGAATGGGTAGGCAGTCTCGGCCTGTGCATGAAGCTGTGGCAGCGGTGACAAGAACCGAGCATGAACACCCACAGCGACGGCGATGGACCCCACAGAGTTATGTTGAGCAGAAGTTAGACAGGAAAGGGTACAGACTGTGAGAGTCCCCTTACATGGTGTTCAGGTTAGAGCAAACCAGGCAAAATACTGCCCAGCTCTGAGTTAGGGTGGGTATCACTTAGTGGAAGGAGTAACCACAGAGCTCTTTAGAAATGCTCCACATGTGATCTGGGTGGTTGGTTAAGTGGATCTCTCTCTCTCTCTCTCTCTCTCTCTCTCTCTCTCTCTCTCTCTCTCTCTCTCTCTCTCTTTTTCTCTGTGTCTCAACCATAGAAGGTGATTCAGTCTCACATTACTCATTCTTTTGGATAAATTTGAAAACCTTTGCAACATAAAAACTACCCAGAATTCAGCCACTAAAGGAGAAGACAGCTTCTTCTATTAGGCTGCACCCTCATGTTTTGCTCTCGGGGTTTACCTAGGCCTCTTTTAGCCACTCAGTAAATTGCTGCTAAAAGTAAATGAACCCCTTTGCTTCTTGGGCTCATCGTATTTTCTGGGCCCTGGGGTCACCTCCCAACCCCAGAGCACTTGGGTGCTAGAGTTTGCCGTGCAGTTCCCTGGGGGCTCAGGATGGAGGCACGCGCTGGCCTCATTCCTGCACCCAGGACGGGGGGCAGGACCACATGAAACCATATTCAGGAGACCCAAACGCCTGGTGATTCTGTCAGGTGGTTACTGCTTGGTAGCATAAACTCTCTAAAATGCGGCTGCCATGGGGATGGATTTAGGAACTTGTCACAACTTGCACAGTTAGGGCCACACATCTGTGTGAGTTGCTACCATATACAGTCACGACTTCCAGCTGACTGAATTCTGTGCAGCAGTCCTTTTGTTTCCTCTTGTGTCACTCTGTTCTCCATCTTCGTAATCTTTACTATCTCCTCAAATCTCCTCCAACACTTTCCTTTGAAGATTCATTTGAAGCATCCTGTGCATGTAAGCAGGCTGCTGAGTAGCTCCTTTCTGACGGAAAATGGAGGTGATTTGCCAGGAACTTCTCTTCCCTCCTCTGCCTTTAGAGACTAGTCAATAGTATGCAGCTGTCCAACTGCCTAACTGCTCCACTCCGCAGCAGCCACTTTGGCAAAAGTTATCTCTGGCCCTGGGATTCTATAAAATTGGTTCAGATGCCCAGAGCTCCCTCTTTTGCCCTGTCCTCCGGCTCTTCTGTCTGGACTCTAGGTTCAGTCTCTCAGGGAGCTCTCCCTTTTGGGAGGCTGGGGAGGCCTCTTGTGGTTGCTCCCATGGCACAGATCAGCACCATGACTGTCATACAGTGGGTGTGTTCCTGTCCCACTGAACTGCCCTTGGGACCTTCTTGCATACTGATGTCTTCTCAACTCAGAACTGAGCTGATTGATTGCAGCCTGTGTCTACAATTGCTAAAGTTCCATGTTCCCCTCTCAGGGACAGTGTGATGGTATCCATATTCTACACCAACAAGCTACCAAATGCACAGAGGGTCAGATGGGAATTCTGCAAGCAGGAAACCAAAATGGGTCAATATTGCAGCACAGATGAAAGACATGCTGAGGGGTCAAGCAGCCCAGTATTCATCAGCACAGGCTGCAGAGTGGCCCTTGCTCGGCTCAATGTTTAATAACTGACCACAGGCCCCTTCCTAATCTCGAGTTTTCCTCCTTTGTCCAATGGAGAAAGCAATGCTACCCGTCTCCTCCTGAAATAAGATGGGTCAAGTGTTGAGAACATTGTCTGATGAGCAGTGTGCATATCGGAAGGGTTAGCTGGCTTTCATTAGCCATGAACATGAAGGAAAGTTTCTGCCAGCATGAAGCCCAATCCTTGGACCACTCTCGGTACATTGAATACATGATTATGCATTAGAGTGAGGCTAAAGGGTCTAGAGGCCGTAAGAGCAGGGTTTCCAAGGAGACCAGGGGCTCTTGATGCTGCTGGTCACTGCCATCATCCTCAGAGCTGGGAATAGCACAGGAGTGCTCAGTAGAAGTTTGATGAACTCAGTGAAAGGCAAGCAGACATTGACCATTCCTGTTTGTGTATTTTTGTGGTACTCAAAAATGTTTCATAAAAAGTATTAAATAAAAAATACTTAATTTCAGTCTCAGAACATTTACAGGAACAACTATTTAAAATCAGAATATAATACAAGCCCGAAGTATAGCTTGAAATTTGGATATCAATTTTAAATGGGTTTATTATAGTCTAGACATGAAAGTCATAGTTTATCAACAACTAGCACTTTTTTAAAAGGGTAAGGATGTGAACTTTTTTATAATTACCTCTACTGTGTGGTTATTTGGGTAGATAATAACCAGTTTGTAGTGAACTATAGCAACTTTTAGAGAAGAAAGCTCTGTTCTTTTTGTTTGTTTGGCAAGCTTGTTTTTGACTTTCAAGTCAAGTCCCTGACACAAAAAGTCTTAGAGAAATATTCGTATGTTTTCAGAGTTGAACCAAAGAGAAGTCGCAGCCCGGGGACCGCCTTTTCAGTGACTACAGCTCAGTTCCCTTTGTGGACTCTCCACCTGACCAGTGATTGTAGTCAGAGCTCTACTTTGAAGATCAAACATTTGCAGTCTCGGAGAATAGCTACAGCCTCTTCCTACTCCATGCTGAAGCCAAGTGGCAGTGGGCACGAGCAGCTTCCCCATCAGGGGCTGCGTCAGATGCAGAAAGGACAGACACAGAGCTGTGATCTGGAGACCACAGAGTAGAATGGCGTGCTGTGGACCCAGGGGAGGCAAGAATTTCTGTGTGAGTTCAAAGGCATCAGAGAGAAAGAGTGCCACCTAAAAATACTTTCTTTTTGTAGTTTAAATGTTTTATTCAATTAAATTTGGAATAAGTCAATGTACATATATTGTAAACTTAAGCTTAGACATTGCTGACACGTGTAAATAAAATTGACATGGTTGAGTTTTGCCTTACAAAATAATGTGTCTCAAGAAAGACTGTGACAGCTCAAAGGTTTCCACTTGAAACAGAAAGACAACACATAGAGGAGAAGGCAAGAGGAAGGTACAAGAATGGAGAAGTCTAAGGCTGTGCATCCCTGTCTGGGGACCTAGGACACAGACAGGGACACAGATCCAGGTCACAGACAGGTGGGCGGTGGCTTAGCCAGCTGGGGCTAAGGAGAGATTTACCTGCAGGACCGACTGCCACAGTCATACCAGACTGCGTGCTCCAGTTAAATAGAAACAAAAGAACTCTCTCACATGAGAAATCTTGCATATGAGTAGGAACTGTTCAGCTATGTATTTTCCAGGCCTCCCAGGGAATGGCTCTGGCTCTGCAAGAACGCTTTGGTCCCATGACATGTCAAGGAGAAGGAGGTGGCTAGTTCTTTTTAAAACACTGTGCTTAAGGGCCACAGAGATAGCTCATGGGACTAAGCACCTGCTTAGGCAAGCCAGGGACCAAGTTCCATCCCCGGTGCCAAACGCTGCACCAGCCCTGCCCCTCAGTGCACTGAGCAGGCTACAAGTGCAAGTTCGGAGGCACAGTGGTGCACGCCTGTAATCCCAGGACTGGGGAGGCTGAAAACAGGAAGATGACTATGAGTCTGAGCTGCGTAGTGAGACCCTGTACCAAATACATAAATTAAACACAAAAACCCACTGTGCCTAGATGTCACCTTTTAGCAGGTGATGAATGGAACTCCTCTTGGGGCCTGGGCAGGTGTTGTCTCCCCTCGTCCCCTGGAGGCTAGTGTTTGTCCAGGGGTTGGTGGGAGGCTCTGTGTGCCAGCTCTGATAGCCCCTCTGCAGCTTGTCCTGTGCTTTGTGGATGAGAACAGGGAGTTAGGGACCTTCTGGCCACTGACAGGATCTCAACTCCTGACAGCATGGAGTTTGGGACCAAGTGGAATGTCGGGAAATATTAGCCTCAGGCCTCCAGGATCGCCTTCCCTTTCTCTCCCCTTTCTCTGTTTTTGCTCATTCTTTTCTTTACTTTCCGCAGGACTTTGCAATTTCCATAGCTCAGACCACTGAGAAATTTGACCATTGGGCAGGGAGAGAGAACAGGAACTGTGCAGAAATTAGTCTCCTGTCCTATGCTCCTGTGCTCCATGCTCCTTGGGTAGAACCAAATGCTAGCTCACTTCTGTGATCAAAGCCCAAGAACAAACAGAGAGCAAACAGTTGCTGCATACAAAGAGCTGGCCATGCAGCTGGGATGTAAAGGGGTGGCTTCAAGAAGGAGGGCATCAGCCTCGAAACTGTGTAGCATTCCCAGGGGGAGGGAGAGCTTCCCACAATCACATATGTGGTCCTGATGACCCCAAATAAATGAGTACTCAGACATTGTCACTTCACTAGGCAAAGTCACAGAGTTGAGCATTTGAGACTAGGACCCAGGGCTTCAGACCACAGAGCCCAGCCCCTCTGCCTTAACCCCAAAGGCTGGAGGTGGGTGGAAAGGCTTCCCAGGATGGAATGTGTAAGCACATTCCTGCCTTCCCTGTGCCTTGTTAATTAGCAGACCCACATGCGAGTAAAAACAAAGTCCTTACCTTGTGCCACAGATGCCGCCAGCCAGCAGAGCAATGCCCAGCGGGAACAGCAGAGCCCAAGAGCCATGGCTTCTCCAGTGGCCGCTGCCCTGACCTGGTGTGGCTTTAAAGGGGCATGAGTGAGTCACACAGCTGGCGCAGGTGGTTTGCAGCTGCAAGTGGACCTCAGCCACCAAGCTGCGGTGAGGGCGAGAGGCGGCGGGAGATTCCAGACAGCGTTCATCAGCCTGAGCTTCTCCAGATGACGGCAAACCTTGCTCATCCTTCTAGACTGGGCAGCCACACCCTCCCTGTCCTTTGGGTCCTGCTTCCTGCCCCTCATAGTCTCAAGAGTCTCCAAGCCAGACGTAGGCACTCAAGACTGCAGCTGTCCCTGCAGCAGGTGACTGGGGGAACCCAAGGCTGCCACCTGGTCATAGTGCTCATCTCCTCAGTTGTGTCCCAGAGACTGGGGCGGCAGTCAGAGGACTGTCTTCCTCATGGCCATCAGGGTCACTGTGGAAGCGACAGAGTAAGACAGGGGTGTAACCATCGCTGCTGCCCCTGAAGGGCATGTGCACCTGTGCCTGCTACAGTGACAGCAGCTATAGCCTGGGCTCTGCCTCTCCCTGGGGGCGGGGAGGCCCCGGGAAACTGCTGGAATAGCTGAGCCAAGGGTGCTGCTATCTGTCAAGATAGTCAGCCGAGTGAGGAGGACATTTCGCTCACAGTCCAGAGGCTCCCGGCCATGGGTGCCAGGCTCTGTGGCTAGGGACCATGATGAAGGCACCATTAAGACTGGGGAGCAAAGTGCCTATGTTATGGGGGCCAGGATAAAAGGGGAGAAAGAGAGGAAGGGCTGCTCCCAGTATCCTGTCAGGGCCGTGCAGGGCCCAGTTCCCTCCCCTGGCCTCACCTCTCATGGCTATGCTGCCGCCCAAAGGCCACAGCCGGAGGCCAAGCGCTCATCACATGAAGCCCTGAGGACGACCGCGACCAACTCTAGCACACACCTCCCAGGTGAGTAAGTACGGGAGATGCCTGGCTGGCAAAGGGCATTTGCAGTCAATATTAATCACAGTCCATGTCAGAATCTCTTCTCTTTGTACTTCCCAATCATTCCGTAAGTCAAATGACCACTTTGGATGCGCCTTGATAGTACAGAAAGAACAGAAGTGAGCCAGGCGTGGTGGCACACACCTGTAAGCCCAGCACGCAGGAGGCTGGAGAAAGAGGAGCGCAGTGAATTTGAGGCTAGACTGGGCTACTGAGTTCAAGGTCAGTACGACTACATAGCAAGATGCTGTCTCAAAAAGAAAAAGGAAAGGGAAAGGGAGGGGGAAGGAGAGAGAGAGGGAGGGAGAGAAGCCCAGCCCCCACTGTGAAGCTCTGGATTCTTGCTCAGTCCCTCATCCCTTGCAGCAGGTTTCCTGCAGTAAAAGGGTGAGCAAAGTCCTTCACATTCGCCCTGTACCACAGCACTGAAGACGCCGTTGTTCTAAGCCCTTCCTCCAGGGCTGGGATGGGGTCAGAGCCAAGTGTTTGTCCAGCACAGGGGAAACTGGGCTGCAACCCAGAAGTGCTGGGAAATAATTCTGGGAAAGCTGCAGATTCTACAAAGAGACAACGGAGAACCAAGAAATGGAGGGGAGGGATGGGGAGAAGAGGGGATGAAATAAGAACAGAAATGTGTCATGGCCATGCACCAGTTCCTCATGGGGAGGAGTGTGGTCATTATTGGCTGCAAACATGGACTCATGAAGGACCAAAAAAGACACCAACCTGAGACAATCCTTGGATTACCTGGATGCAGGCCGGCAGTGGGACCACACACAGGACACTGGGGAAGAGCCTTCAGGTGTGGTCCTCACCCTTGGCAGACAACTCAGGACCACAACCTGGTTGCTGTTCAGAGTTCTGTCTGAGGCCCTGGACTCATCGCACCCTGCAGAAGCCACACTTGGAACCCAAGGTGACACACTGTTGTGGCAGTGAGAGCATGCGCTATCAAGGACTCACTTCAGGCACCAAAGGTGGGAGCCAGTAGAGGCATGAGGTTTTTCACTTGAGCCTCTTGGTGATGAGAGATGGCTATGTTAGAGTTAGTTGTTCGGTTTGGAACTCATGATTATAAAAGTGTTTCAAACTCACATACAGAACTTTTGTTGTAAATAAAAAAAAGAACTTTTGTTCTACTCTGAACATGTTAAAGGCCCTGGCTCCACCTCTTGGGAGGCAGGTAGCACAGCAGGTGCAGGAAGTACAGGTGGGCACTGCTTGGCAGACTGGACACCCATAGTGGCACTGAGCTATGTGGCTGGTGGCTGTGCCCACAATGCTTGGTGTGAATGGACGAGGTGGACTCATGTGGTACATAGCAGGTTGGAGTGTTGTGCCAGACCAGGGGGGCAAATTACCCTCCTGGCAGGGACGAGAGGAAAGGGCCCTGTCTCCCATGGGATCCCACAGTGCAGCTGCCTCTGGGATCACAGCAAGGACAGGAGGTATCTCTGTAGTACCCTCACTCTGGGTGACACATGTGCACGAGGGCTGTTAGCAGACAGATCTCCCCGTCTCTGCACCCGCCAAGAACACGGCCTTCACCACCTTGTTCTTGCTTGTCCAGCGCTCAGCGCAGCTCCCTGTCCAGGCTTTTGATCAGTTCACTCCTGCTCTCCCAGCTCTAGAACAGAGGTGCAGCATATGCTTCCCACAGCACCGCCACCCTCTCAGGATGAGCATCTGCCTCAAGCTAGGCAACTGGGCAGCACAAGTCTTGAGACCTGAGTGCGGGTGGCAGGACAGGAAGCACAGTTCTGCCTTTGGATGCAAAGCTGCAAAATGGCACACCCACCTGAAGGGGAGGCCACCTCAGGAACAGCACAGAGAAACTCCAGATTCTGGTAACTTCTGGACTCCTGGATCCAGCTGCACCTGAAACCATATGTGGTGTATAGTATGTGGTTTCCTAAAACAGATTCTGAAAAATTATCAGTGTAGTGAAGAGTAGCGATCATGTAATGAAAATTGTAAGCTAAACCTCATGGTAGAGAGTAGGAAGAATTATTTTATGCTCTTGTATTTGATTATAGACTGGAATGGAAAACTGTATATCAGTTGTGGTGTTGATGAAGCACTGGCTGCGAGGGGACCCATCTTTTACTACCTATGCATCCTTTCTATGAGCCGAGGGAACTAGATCTGCAGACAGACTCTTGTGGCAGTGTGGCAAGGTGACTCCACCCTGAGTGTTTGGCCCTGTATGTGCCTGGCAGTAGCACCAGACAGACTCGGATGGAGATGATGTCTCTGAGGCTTCCCTGGCTGCAGACAGCTCACATGTCCCCTTCCACCTCTGCCCAGCAATAACAGGTGGCCTCATTCTCATGAGTTAAATGTTTGCAGCAGCTCAGCACCCAGCTGAACCTCTGTGACATTGGAATAGGCACCAGCGGGGCTCTCTGGCCTTCTACCATTTGCTAGCCCTGAGGCTGGGCCAAGCTCCTGTTTCTCTGGAAAATGTCACCTGTGAAATGCAAAGAGGGACAGGGTCTACCCTTTAGGGTGGCTGTAGGTCCAATGAGCGAATGGGCTGGTGCCCTATAATGACAGCTATTGCTGTTACTGAGAAATACTTGTCTGTTTCAGATACTCGCTGAACATGGGCATCTGAAACAAGACAAAGAAAGGGCGGAAATATGCAGCCTTGTAGGAGCTGCGGCCAGCTTCGCAGCTACTCCTGAGCTCGAGAGACTCTGGGCTCATGTCCTGTAGTTTGCTGAGAGTGAGTAGGTTAGAAACTATTTGCACATTCTCCATAAGGATGGAGGTGGGTATTTTAGGTTTCTGTTAGTGACTAGTCACAGGAAAGCCAAGGAAAACCTGAGACCACACCTGGCAGACAGTGGTTTTTAAAAATCTCAATAGTTAAGCTGGCAGGGGTTGGGTGGTGGCACAGGAAATTGTAGTCATTCAAGACTGGGAGGCAACTAGTGAATGAAGACTTCCCCAGGGAGATCAGGAAGGTAATAATAGTAAGCAACCCTTTGGTTTTCATTGATGAAATTATTATTTTTCTTTTTTGGCAGAACTGGGGATTGAACTCAGGCAAGCGCTTATTCTACTGAGCCATCACCCTGGCCCCGAGAGATGAAATCATTTTGATTTAAATTTGTAGAATGCTCCTTTTTTGCTATAACAAAATATCCTAGGCTGGGTAATTTTTATAAAGAGGTTTGCCTGGGTTGCAGTTCTTAAGCTGGAAGTTCAAGTCCAGGGACACTGTGACTCTTTGGGAAGCAGGGAAGGGGTGTGTGTGTGTGGGTGGGTGGGGGAGGCTGGACGCCACATAGCTCTTTAACTGACCCATTCTCAGTGGACCAAGTCCATCCCCAGGCTGTTCCCCAGTGTGGGTGGTATGGCAACCAAGTCTCAACACCAGTTTGGTGGCAGCATTCAGACCTTGCCAGGGTGGTTACTGTCATTTTTCTTTCCCTCCCTCCTGGACTATTTCTTGCCCACCTCAACCTCCACTTCTTTCTGTGTCATGGGAAGAATTTATCTCTCTCCAAGAAATAATCTTTAACAGCTTGGCATATTCCTGCCATTCCTTTTTCAACACACTGACGTCTACTGTATACGTTTGTATACCTATAGACACATGCAAACTATTTTAAACAATTTTATGAGACACTACTGTGAGCTGCTCATTAAATTGCAATTTTCCATTTATAATACACATTTCTTCCCATGGCTATCCATGTCGACCGATGGCTTTCTCTGGGATTGCTGCTTCCTACTTGCCTCCCTCAGCCCAGCTTCATTCATTTGCCACCTGATGAAGAGCTGGGTTCTCGCAACCAGCTCTTCAACAAGTGAAAAAGTGTAGCCCAGCTTTGGGCTCTTGCTGCTACCAGGTACCTTTAAAATAAACTTGTTACAAGGGTTTTTAGTTTTATAGAATATGCTTGCATTCACTCTTAGATTTGCAGGTCTCTGGTGTCCTGCTGAGTCTGGCCCTCTGGACAGCCACATTGTTTCTAGTTGGAGCCATTTCCTATCTTTTGAACACATGATTCTATGTTCTGGCCAGTTGGAGGTGAGGATGGCCATTGGAAGGTAAATCCCTACTCTTAAGACCATCCACAAGTGTGATAGTAACAGTGGCAGTCAAAGTTTTAAAATCCTCTGGATGTCACATAAATCCTCTCAGTTGTGTACCTGGCGACCTTTCACACCACTGTAAAATCTTCCCTTCTAACAAGCTGCAGTAATCTGTTTTTGTTGAAATTGGGCACTGAGCTGTTTTACTGTGGGCCTAAGAGAGTACCTGTGCCTGTGAGGTGCTCATCACTGGTGGTGTGGGTAGTGTCCTGGCAGCCTATGCACCTTCTTTTTATGTAATGAAACCCCTCTCTTGTCTAAATGAAGAGGCCCCAACTGCTGAGTCAGGTGTGATGTCAGCTCTTCCGGGCCCAGGCTTCTCCAGAGGAGCTGGGAATTTCGTTCTCTACCACAGCACTGTCAGGTGTGCCAGTGCTGCCACCTGACCACAAGCCACAGCATGGGCAGGTCCAGAGATGGTCTCATGGTGGGGAACCTGTGAGAAAGCTGTGGGCACCATGGGGCACGTCCTGAGGGAGGGAGGTGCTCATCTCAGTGTCAGCCAAGGTCTCAATATGAAGACAGTGTGGCCTGGCTCAATTAATGTGCTTCCAATGAAGCTGGGGTACACTTTTTCACTTGTATGTTGGTCTGTGAACCCCACTTTGTGTAGCCCTATTCAGGGCGACTTACAAAGTTGAATGAATGAAACACATCCAAGGTCGGTGAGATGGCCCATCAGCTGGCAGCAGGTCCAGGGCTGTTTGACTCTGCCCTAGGTTCTCCTGTTCTCATATCTGAGGAGTGCTGAGAGAATCTGACACACTTGTGTGGAGCTGAGACTCCATCAGTTTCACAGCATCTGCACTGTGCTGCCCCCCACTGTCTAGGAACTGTCTTGTGCTGGGTGTGCCTGCTACTCCTGTTCATCTTCATGTTCTCATGGTGGTACTTGGACCTCCGGAGGCAGCAGATGTAGAGTTGTTACGCTGAATATGCCAGTGGACACACTTCGTGATGTGCTTGACGAGGCAAGTATCAGTAAGTGTGGCCCCAAGACTTAGGGAGAACACACCATGCTATAAACCTACTGAGCACAGGTGGTGTCTTAAAAGCAGGGCATGGCTAGAACACTTGAGACAACCTGCAGACACCTCCTGAGGTAATCTGATCCTTCTGTGCTGGATGCTGGACTGCCCCGTAACCTTTTGGAGGGCTGGAACCAAGTCTTCCTCATTTCCTCCAATGCCTCACAGATCCTGGACACCCAGGCTAGGTGTATAAATCATATGGCAAAACTGCTGACTACGCTGGGCTCTCAGCACTCCCTTTTCAGCTGCTGTCACAAGTACAAATTGACTGTTGCAGATACAAATGGTGTGGTCAGGGTACAGCTGGGCTGGTGAACGAGGCTGGGGGCAGAGGTCAGCTGTTTCTGTTGAGACAGTCTCCAGAGGGAGCTATGGCAGCTGTTACAGCAGGGTGACAGGCAGAGCACAACTGCAGATAGCTGTGGATGGCATGCACTGCTCAGCCCCAGCTTGCCTGCAGGTGTCAGGGCCTGGTCCTGTACCCACAAGACTTTGAGGTCATGTTCTTCTATGAATCCAAGGAAGAGAATTTCTTTTCTTCTTTGGGAGATAAACAACTCTTCCTATAAGGAGAAGTGGCAGATTGCAGAGGGAGAGACCTTGTGCACATAAGCCAAGTTTGGGCCTTAAAAAAGACACGACCTTATTATCTTACAGCTGTGGAATCCAAAATCTGGAAGGCGCTGCAGGGCTCAGCCTGGAAGCTCACTAGGGCCCACTTCCTTTCCAATTCTTAGGCAGCACCCATGCTTCTCAGCTTGTGCCTGTCATGTCATGCCTTCCTCCTGTCCTGTGTCTACAAGGCCTCACCTGGAGGATGGGGATCATCTCCCCTCACCAAGACGCTTGGGTTAATCATCTCAGAGAAGCAAGGAACACAGGAATCTCACAGGTTCTGGGGGTGATGGTGCACATGGCTTGTTGGCGAAAGCTATTTATGTCGCAATCCCTGCTTCTGGTGACCCCCTGGACTTCTAAGGGGTTCTCCCTGGAGGTCTACTTCCAGATGCACCCATCCTCCTGTTTCTGACAGCTCATTTAAGAATTTCTATTTCTCCTTGCAATGCTATCAGTTTTAGCTTCCTGATATTTAAAACTTTTATTAGGTGCATACCTATTAGGATTGTTTTGATTGTCCCATGGGTCACTTTCCCTTTTATTATTTGCTCTAAAATGCTTTTTAGTGTAGCTATTCCAATTTTCTTTTTGAAATGGGGACCTTGTAGCTGCTAAGCAAGGATTGTACACTTACTATATCCTTAGCCCTCTTTTTACTACTGTTAATACATCTTTTTAATTTAAGCTATCTGCTTTTGCACATCAAGTAGCTGCCTATACTTAGCAGATAGTTTGTCTTCAGGTTACTTTTTTTTCATTTGAGACAGGGCTTATCTTGTTCAGCGTGGCCTTGAACTCTTGGCCTAAGCAATCTTCCTGCCTCACTCAGCCTCTGGGACTATGGCTATACACCCCCACCTGGCTTTAGTGTGCTTCATGTAATTAATACACATGAAGGGTAAACCCTTCTGGAGACAGATTAGAACCAGAGATCTGGTTAAGAAATGACTTTACAGAGGGAAACCGCTTGGAGACAAGTGGGTATGGAAGGGCTGTGCTGAGATGTTAAGAGCATATGATCAGCAGAAATGGAATGAGTCATATGTATGAACTGGAGAGATTCCAATGTTTGGAAGATGACACATACACATTCTGCAGGTGGGAAGAGGGAGGAGGGCACTTCAAAGGTACTGCAGGATGAAAGGCGTTCATTAGATGAGATCAGTCCAATACAGCTGTGCCAGGGTGTGGGAAGGCACTGCTTTAGGTACTGGGACCACCTTGCAGGTTGTCTCTCATCCTGTGGGTACTACTTCACTTCCCACTTTCTCTACCCAGAATATGACAGGCAATTCTGGAAGGACGTTGGTGTTGAGGTCCAAAAGCACCCCAAGGTTCAATGATTTGTTAGGAAGAGTCACAGGATTCAGCAGATAGTTTTCCTGTGGCCATGCTTACAAGACCTGAAAACAGGCAAACAAAGGGACACACAGTCTGGTGTCTAAAGGAAGCCACGCATATGATTCCCTGGGTGATTCTCACGGCAGGCACACAGAACACAATTCAGGGCATCAAGCTGTGAGGACATGCATAGAGTGCTGCACTCAGGGAGCCCACTGAAGATTCGGTGCCCAGCATCTCCATGAGGGCTCGCTGCATACACATCCCCTATCAATATACTCACTGATGCCAGATTCTTGCAAGGGAAGCAGGTGTCTGGTGTGAAGAGGCACAGCGAGCCCCTTTTACTGGTGGGAAGTTTCCCAAGTCTCATTCCAGATGACAACCAAAAAAACCTTGCAAGACTTCACTTTTCACATAAACTGTTTTGTACCCTGCCTGTTGCAGGGATTTCAGGGCTGAAGTGCTCCCTGTCAGACCTACAGCAGACAGGAATGATGGCCCTCATCATGTTCCATTTAATTACACCCTGTGCCCTGTGAAATGGAGATGGACCCTGGAGGGTGATGGTTCACAGGCAAATTTAACCTGGTAGTAGCCTTGACTACAGTGGGACAGACAAAAATGTGAGGGTCCTCGCTGTGCGAGTGAACAGTGCGTACACTTATCCTCCCTAGGAAAGACCGGAGTCCCTGTCCCTGTGGAATGAATGACAGAACAGTCTGTTCTGCCTGTTTGTGCTGCTGCTTTTGTTATGTTACAGGGAAATCCACAGATCTCTACCTTGATTATGTTACTGTAATGTGACAATTAAAAAATGACTAGTAAATTGGGTTCTTGATAAAGCACATGTACTAAACAAAGTAAGGTAATACTTGATATACTCCATTTTTTTCTCAAATGACAGACTGGTAAAATGATACTCATCTTTAGCAACCTGCTATTCAGGCCTTTGCCCTCAGTGAGCAGAACCCTCAAGCCTGCTGTGCCTGGCTGGGCCCTGAGCTGCACCTGGACCGTGTGCTTTTGGGCCCAGGGGACGCCAGGCTGCCCGGGGACCTCCAGCTGGGATGACCTGGCTTTGCTCCATACAGGACGGATGTCCTTGCAAGGACCAAAGACTGAGGAATGGATGGCTCTTGTCCAGGCACATGAGAGGCAGACAGTGACGACCCTGCTTTTGTTGGGTTTCTGTTGGTAACCAGTTCTCCGTAGGAGTCAAAAAACACAGGGAGGGGGACCACTCACTTGCCGCCCCCCCCGTCCCTCTCTTACACAGAAGCTTTCTTTCCTCCAAAAAATATATTGTTCATAAAAAACAAAAACAAAACAAAACAAAACAAACACAGGGGAACTCTAGA
The DNA here is from genome assembly GCF_000260255.1 of Octodon degus. Lineage (NCBI taxonomy): Eukaryota > Metazoa > Chordata > Mammalia > Rodentia > Octodontidae > Octodon > Octodon degus. The sequence continues at coordinate 2,037,393 of NW_004524604.1, read as the reverse complement.
TCCTCAAGGATGCTAATATTATGCCAAATTATCTGTCAGGGCTACTGGGTCCTGTGACAGAGAGGGCTGAGCTCACTGTACACACAGCAGCACAAGTGACAGTGACAACTGTATGCAGAAACCAGGACTCAGGAAAGGCCTTCCAGGAAGGACTTCCTCACACAGGCAGTGGCGCTGGAACCTGAGGCCACTGTGCACAGGCCTTCTGCTCACTCTGCTCCTTGGCCACTGGCTGACTTTGATCTGTACACTCATGGACAGGGCGAGGATGTTTCCATTTCCATTAAAAGAATCTCCATAATACCTAAGGTTAGACCCAAACGTCTCATTAGGGTGCCATTATGAATTTAAAATTAAATAATTAAAATGAATAATAAAGACTATTTTTTTTTTTCTCTCTCTATTCTTTTTGAGAGGGTCTTACTATGCAGTTCAGGCTGGCCTTACTTTGTAGCCCAGGCTGGTCTCAAAATTGTAACACTTTTCCTGCCTCAGATTCCCAAGTATAAATTTCTAATGTGTGTAAAATTCTCATTTAGAAGGAAGATTTAGAGGGCTGGCCAAATAGCTCAGCGGATTGAAGGAGGAAGATTTAGAAACCTACACAGAAACACACAATAAAATATAGCAAACTGTTAAGTGCAAGAATTCAAGTGGCCTTACTTATACTAATACTAATGTAACATAAATGAAACTGCACAAATGCAAATGCGTGCAAAAAGCAGTGAAGTTTCTGGATATCACAATGAAACTCCTGGCACCCAAAGGCTAATCACTCCAGCATGGAGGCAAGTGCAGTCCCTGTGCTCCTAGCAGAGGCTGATTCTGGCGAGTTTTATTCTAATCCACAGTACACTCAGCCCTGTTTCAGCTGTCTGGGTATGCAATCAGGAGACCCTCCAGTAAATCAGAAAATAGCTAAATGACTTTTTTCATATAGTCAATAATAAGCTGTTCTAAAACTGTATTTTTATATACCTACTTCTTTAAAAAAAACCTCTGACAATAATCTAATTTCCTGCTGGGGAGACAGCTCAGTAGAGTAAGCGCTTACCTGGCAAGCACAAGGGCCTGAGTTCAATCCTCGTTCTGCCGCTCAAAAAAAATCTTCAAATAATCTACTTTCCTAATTTCTATTTCTATTAGAAGACACAGAATTATTAATTACATTTTTTCCTATACTTCATTTTATTTTTTATTTTTTGGTACCAGGGATCAAATTCAGGACTTTGTGCTTGCCAGGAAGGTGGTAAAGCCGCTGAGTTATCTCCCCATTTTTCTTTCTTTCTTCCTTCCTTTCCCTCCTCTCTCTCTCCCCCCTTCCCCCCTTCTTTTGGCAGAACTAGGGATTGAACTCAGGACTTTGTGCTTGCCAGGAAGGTGGTAAAGCCGCTGAGTTATCTCCCCATTTTTCTTTCTTTCTTCCTTCCTTTCCCTCCTCTCTCTCTCCCCCCTTCCCCCCTTCTTTTGGCAGAACTAGGGATTGAACTCAGGCCCTTGTGCTTGCCAGGGAAGTGCTTATTCCACTGAGCCATCTCCCCGGCCCCCCTTTTTTTTCTATATTTAAAAAAAGTCAGCAATATTACTTTCCATTAGGGGCAGGGGAGATAGCTCAGTGGAATAAGTGCTTGCCTGGCAAGTGCAAGGTCTGAGTTTGATCCCTGGTACCACAAAAATAAATAAGTAAAATAAACATTACTTTCCATAAAATATAAAACAACAAGGGCCGGCCAAATAGCTCAGTGGATTAAAGCACCTGCAAGCAGGTGTAGAGGATGGGAGTTCAATCCCTGGGCCTGCTATGCTGGCCCCGTCCCTGGGGAGTGGTGAGACAGCAATTGAGACTGGGCGTGATGGCATGTGTCTGTAATCTCAGCTCTTCGGAGGCTGTAAACAGGAGGATTACTAGAGTGGGATCTAGCAGTGAGACCCTGAACACTCCCCTAAAAATACAAAAAAATAGAAAACAAAACAATAGTTCAAGTGTTCAGGTATTTCTGGCATGTACACTTTGGAGACAGATCTGTATGGTGAAGAACAGGCAGGAAGCCAAATGCTGAGCATTGCTGTAGCATTTTAATAAATATTTTTTAAATTTTTATTT
>NW_004524604.1:1988513-2035189 GCF_000260255.1 Octodon degus | reverse complement strand
TGTAACTGGGGATTGAACCCAGGCCCTTTCCCTTACCAGGCAAGCGCTTATTGTACTGAGTTATCTCCCCGGCCCCTAGTCTAATTATCTTATGTTTTTTTTTTTTTTTTTCCAGAACCGGGGATTGAACTCAGATCCTTGCACTTGCCAGGGAAGCGCTTATTCCACTGAGCCATCTCACCGGCCCCTTGGCTTTGTTTTTAAAAGAACTTGTGGTTACATCTGAGTGTTGGTCAGGAGAACGATGGTGATTCCCTTGTGAAGGGTCTTCTTAAAGTGGCTCTTAATTTTAAAAGCCTCCATGTTATTCTTAAGAGTAGAAGCTATGGGCAACTGTGTAAAAAGGCCCTTCCATATTATGAACGAAAGCATCTGGAGATGAATGCAAGATGGTTTTTGTCACAGTGAATTTTGCTTTATACTAAAATACATTTAAATAAAATCCTACTTACCATAAAGCAAGTATAAATAAAGGTATTCACTCAACACAAAAAACTGTTGCTGCTGAAGAGTCTGGTTCCTACCACCAGAGTTTAACACGGAAAATGTAATTTCCTTATTTCTGTGGAATTCTCTCAAGCTTTTAGCATCTTACAATAGTAAATAGTGGCACTAGTTTAAGTCTATATAAAACATAAGTATCACAAGTGACACAAACATTGAACTACCACACAGACATTCCTGTACATCTTCAAAAACGACTGTGGGTAACAACCGTAATGCATAATGCTCCGAAGGACCCCAGCAGGACTTCAGTGACAGGCACCATACATGACACATGTGAGAATCACACTCTGAAAGGCTGCAGCATGGTGCTACCTCGCAGAATAGCCATGCTCTGTGCCCTCCCGAGGAGGCTCCCAACAGAACTGGTCCAGTCTCTCTGCTGTTTCTTGGCTGATGAGACATTCATCCTTCAAGTCTCTAATCGTTTTCCTCAGTGCTTTTTGGAAATACTTTTCTCGGTCTAGAACATTGCGCAGACTTTCCTGGGTGTCCTCCAGCTGGCTGATCACATGATCTAACTTATGTTTGAGTTTCTTTGGACTGTCCATTACACTGTAGCTGTGCTCCTGAAAACACAAAAGCTGAATCATTCAACAATACATTAGATAGAGGCTTGTTTCCAGGCTTCAGCTGTTTTCTCATTTATGATGCCCAGTGCAGATCTCTGAGGGGGTGATTTTGGAGGTGTAAAGAGTCTAGAAGAGGATGGGGTGGAAGTAAAGCAGCACATAGGTCTTTTTGCTCTCCAAGACCAGAAAGACAGGAGGTACACAGAATATCACAGATGATCTGGGTGCGCATCTGCTACAGACACCTGGACACTCGTACCAACTACGTAGCTTCATTGCTTGTGTGGCATCAGTAAGCTCAATTTTTATCTACTACTTTATTTTGAAGACTTTCAGTTCAGAAAAGTGTAAGGCAGAGGGCACTGGGCTCAGTGGGTGGAGGGGATCTGAACAGGACTCTGGTTTTGGAGCTTTGCAGCAATAACAGCACTCCTACTGAGGCGTATTATGGTTATGATTATATATACAGACATGTTCATTTAAAATGGAAAATAACACTAACATCTTATAAAAGGGTATCAAATAATAAAGATGAAGAGCTGTTATTGAGAAGGAATAGTTAAAAAAAAAAAAAGACAAATGAAAATCAAAGTAGAGAAGGCTGTGGCACAACTTCAGGCAGCGTAATGTGTATGTGGTCAGTGCTCCCAAACGACAGGAAAGCAAAGCTGGGATACAAAGAAATGTTTGAAGAAACTATGACCCCAAATTTTCCAAGACTGACAAAAAATATAAATCCAGAGATAACAAACCTCAACAACACATTCCAACCACCAGAAAACTAAACCAAAGCATATCATAATTAGATTAACCAAAACTAGTACAAAATATTAAAAGCAAAAGGAAAAGAAACAAAGTATAACAGTTTTCATCTGACAAAACACACATAAAAATACAGTGGAACTACAACTTTAAAAATGCTAGGACCAAAAAACCTCAAAATTACAAACCTTGAATTTAATATTTAGTGAAAATATTAGTGAAAAAACCCCTGAAGACTAACAGATGACTCAGACACAGGACTGTTGAAGGGTTTAGCACTGCGTTACTGCTCTGTACAAGTCGGCGGAAGTCCTTCCAGTGATACCCGCTGGGTGGAGATGCGGCTCACACCACGGCCTGAAGGACATCAGGAAGGCAACCACAGGGAAATACCAAGTTTCTTTCTTACCATTGAAGTCTCTACAAAATGATCTTTGTTTAAAAAGAAATGATGACAACACCATCTAGAGTCTAGTGTGTGTAAAGGTAGAACACAGAAGAGTGGCGGCAAAGGCGTGTGGGCAGGCAAGGCTGCGGTGCATAGCTGTGAGAAGCGTACCACGAGCCCAGGGTGGGTAACTTACAGTGTGGCATAAACCTAAAGACAACTACTAAGAACAGAGTTCTAGCTCATGCATCAAAGAAGAAGGTAAAGCGGAAGCAAAGAGTACTCCGTCTAAAAGTAGAAAATAAATGGGAACAAAAGCAAATGGAAAGGAGGAGGAGGGAAGGAGGAGGAGGAGGAAGAGAAGGAGGAAAAGGAAAAGGAAAAGCAGAAAAGAAAATGGAGTAGAAAACAAAGGAAAAGAATCACAGGTTTCACCCTAATATCAAGGGTCACATCAAGTATAAATGTCTTAAGTAACCCAATGAAAGGAAGATTATCAGTCTGGACTAAAAACAAATGAAAACAAGACCCAAAACTACATGCTGCCTACAAACAGAACAGAACAAAACAAAACAAAACAAAACAAAACAAAACAAAACAGTATTTCAAAGATGATACCACTAATAAAAGCTGATCAAGAGAGCCACAATGACAAGAGGAATAATGATGCAGGCTACGGTGGCAACAGAGTCAGCCCAGGGCAAACATGACTACCAACTGTAATGAAAGTAGGTTTGTAACATTTACCAAACCTAAGTTATACCTGGTAACAGTGCTTTAAAATATAATAAGCAAAATTACTGACAACTGCAAGGAAAATCAGACAAATCTCCAACTATGCTATAGTATTTTAACACTACTTTCTCAAAAACAGACTAAAGAAGTACAGGAATTAAGTAGGGATAACAAAGCCTCAGAACATATCGAACAGCTTGCGCTCACTGACAAACACAGCCCAGGTCAGATCACAATGCCCCATTGCACATGTACAGAGAAGCTTGCCAAGATGGACCATCATGCTGGGCTGTAAAATACACCTCAACACATGCACAAAGGGTCAGGCTCTGCCCTGGGTATCCTTCAGCCACAACACAATTAGCAATAACAGATCTGGAGAACCTTCAATATTTGGAAATTACATGACATACTTAAAAATGAAAAATAACAGCAGAGCATGGTGGCACACATCCGCAGTTACAGCATATGGCAGGAGGATAGCACAAGTTCGAGGCCAGTAGCGTGTTCAAGGCCACCTTGCACTGCTTAGCGAGACCTTGTCACAAAATAGAACAAAATGAGAAAAAACAAATCAAAATATAATTTGAAAGTATTTTGAACTGAGCAATAATAAGAACACAACATATTTAATTTGTGGGAAATAATACTTGGGGAGAAATTAACACCATTATTGAAGAAATACTTTGAGAGAATACTATTTAAACAATAAGCTCAGCTTCCACTTTAGCTATAAACAGATGAATACATTTTCCTGAAGTAGAAAAAAAGAAATAACGAATGAAAATCAGCGAACTAGGCAGAAAATCAATAAAAGCTAATTACTGACAAGATCAATAAAACTGTTAAATCTCTAGGGCTGGTAGGCAATCCAAGAACAGAAATGACCAGAAATGATCAGAATGATTGAAAAATCACTACAGATTCTATAGTTATTAAAAAGATAATAAAAAATGGTGCAAAAAACCTTAAATTAATACATTTGACAAGTGTGGTGAAATGGACAAATTCTTTGAATACATTAAAAAAAATTTTGTTTTTTTGTGGAACCAGGGATTGAACTCAGGCCCTTGCACTTGCCAGGGAAGAGCTTATTCCACTGAGCCATCTCCCCAGCCCCTCAAAAAACCCTCACAAAACCCAAACTTCCTAAAATGAAAACTACAAGTCCAGATAGCATTGGAGAACAAGTCTATCAGGGTGGGAGAAGCAGCTGGGGAGGCTGACAGGAGGATCACTGTGAGTCAGACTTGTGTAGCAAAACGCTATACCAAATACATAAAGATTTTTTAAAAATTAAAAAAAGTCTATCAAATATTTATCGAAGAAATAGCAACATCCTACACAAACTTTTCCAGTATATCAAAAATGTTGGCACTATTTTACAACTCATTCTTTGAAATCAGTTATTATTCTGATGCTGAAACTAGACAAATACACAATAGTAAAAACAAAAGAAAAAGAAATCCTATAGGTAAAATATCTTTCTTAAACATGTAAAGAAAGCCTGGCATGGTGGCACATGCCTGTAATCCCAGCACTCGGAAGGCTGAGGCAGGAGGATTGTGAGTTCAAGACCAGCCGGGCTACAAAGAGAGCTCAAGGCCAGCCTGAGCTGCATAAAGGGACCCTATCTCAAAAAGGCAAAACAAACAAACAAACAAACAAACAACATATAAAGACTAGACAGAAATTTGACAAATAGAATCCAACAATATAGAACATGGATAATGCATGTTATCCCAGGAACAAAAGGTTGGCTAAACGTCTGAAAATCAATTTATATAACTCATTATATTAAGATATAGCATTTGGCAAAACCAACATCCACTTCTGATAGACTCAGCAGGTGGAGAACACAAAGGCACCTCCTCCACCAGATAAAGGCACTCCTGACAGCTACAGCAAAGGTCACAGCTGCCAGTGGAAGCCGCAGGCCCTCCTGCCACAGCTGGGGCCAGAGCAGGAGATCAGCTCTCAGTTCCTCTATTCAGTAGTTTTAATGGCCGAGGGCAGTGCCACAGAAGAAATGACTGGCATCCATGCTGAAAGGGGAACCGACACGCCTCAATCACAGAGAACGTAATGATGTAAGTAGGAAATTTGTTGCAACTAATGTTTGAATTGGGCCAGTTTGTCAGATGTAGCATCAGTGCACAAAAGTTAAGTTCCATATCTAGCAGCAAACAAAACAGCACCATTTATATCAGCATCCAAATGTACAAAATTTCATGGCATAAGTTTGGCCAAGTGAAATAATACTTGGCTCCTGAAGCCAAAACAATGCTGAGATTACCTCAGTTACCTCAACAGAGATATTCTGAGTTCATGTGCTGAGGATCATTAAGCTGTTAAATTTCCCAAATGGATCTACAGGTGAAACGCAAAATAGAATGCCAGCCAGCTTTTGGGCAGAAATTTACAGTGACTCTAAATTCCTGTGAAAATGTAAATAACCTGGAACAGCCAAAACACTTTGAAAAATAGAGTGGATTAATACATTTTTCAAGAATTGTTGTAAAGCTATAGTAAGAGATTTACATCTTGGCACCAGCAGAAACAGGCTACAGATGAGTAAACACAAGCTTGACTACTCGGTATGTATAAGACTGCTTTAAAGAAAACAATCACTGCTTTTGTTAGATTTTTCCATACAGAAAACATATAGAACATCCTTGAAAAGGCATTCTTTGAACTAAATTAAAGACTTACTTTAGTAAAGGATTAAGTAATTTTACACTGTATTTGCATACAAATTACAATGACCTTGGGAAGCACTATTTAGATATTACATGTTAAAAAGACCATGAACACATAAATTCCTAGCTTTTGTTAAGATTCTGCAAAGTTTGATCTTGATGGATAGGGCATACTCATCTTAAAAGTATTAACATTAGTTCAATAAATAATTTTACTTACAAAAATGAACTGAGATTGGAACTTTTCAATGTACGAAGAAGCACCGATGAGTTGGTGGTCATGGTTTGTGACCGGAAGGGTTCTGAGAGTGAAGTTTTTCCTATAGTGCAGCTTTTCTTTCTTCTCCTGTTAGGAAGTTAACAAAAATCATTGAGTTCCCTTTTTTTTGGTACATGGAACTAAGCCAGGACCTTTGCACTGAGCTAGGTCCCAGCTATTTCACTTTTTACGCTGAGAAGAGTCTTGTTAAGTCATTAACTTGCTGGCTAGGCTTGAACTTCTGATTCTCCTGCCTCAGTTTGTCAGAGTGCTGAGGTGACAGGCATGTGCCATGACAGCCAGGTTGTTTTTTTTCTTTCTTTGGGATAGGTCTTCACATTGCAATTCAGGCTGTCCTTAACTATGTACCCCTGCCTGGCCTCAAATTTGTGAGTACTGGGATTATTGGTGTGCATACCACACCCCGATAAATTTTATTTAACTTTGTGCAGTTTAATGACTACCTTATTTTCATGAAAAATGTTTTAGAAGCCAGTAAATTCTAGAAGTTAGATTACTGTAACAGAAATTTTGAACACTATAGTTTACATGGAAACACAAATTTTCCTAAAAATGAAGTGAAAATCTGGTAGGATATTTCCTCTCAGCTATTGAAAATATAGTACACAATAAAAATAGTTAAAATACTGCATTTTTTTTAGTACTAGACAGAAGTATCTAGACATTAATAAAGTAGATAAATGCCTTTAGTGGCAACCTAAAAAACTGGAGAAAGGCTATAAACCATATAAAAACTATTTAAGAAAAGCAGTTATATGGAGCTGGTGAGATGGTTCAGTGGTCTAAAGCACCTTAGAACAAGCTTAGCAAAGCACAAGCACTGTGGTTCAATCCCCCAGCACGACATGCCAGCCAGCCCCACCCTCTAGTGGGCTGAGCTGGCCACAGACACACACACACACAAATAAAAAAAAAAAAAAAAACAAACCAGTTGTATTCTTTATATATACCATTTCCTCCAAAATACCTAATTTCAGGGACTGTCCCTCCTAAAACCATGCTAGAAGTTGTTTGCCAGATAGGTCTTGTTTTTGGAGAAACGTAAGTCTGTAACCACAATGAAAATTATAGTATTACAAACTAATGTAGGGCTGGCCAAAGAGCTCAGTGGATTAAAGAGCCCGCAAGCAGGCACAGGGGCCAGGAGTTCAATCCCTGGGACTGCCATGCTGGCCCTGACCCCAGGGTGCGCTGAGGCAGCAACTGAATCTGGGCATGGTGGCGCATGCCTATAATCTCAGCTCTTGGGCGGCTGTAAACAGGCGGATCACTATGAATCCAATCTAGTAGTGAGACCCTGAACACCCTGAAGACCCTTCCTTAAAATACAAAAAACAAAACAAAAAAAACTAATGTGAAACTGAAAACAATAAGGAACTAGAAAATAATAGGGAACATTTTAAGGTGGTGAAGTCTAAAATCATGTAAGAAAATATATTTTATTGACTACAGAGCAAGTCTAAATTTGAAAAAAAAAAGCCATAATCACAAAACCAAAAGGTCACTATGACATAAATGGCAGTTAAATGACTGATATCGTTTTTTAAAAAATAGCTTAGAAAAAAAAAATCAAACAAACAGAAGACCTAGTTTTCTCAAGACATACAAATGTTCAATAAACATAAAAAATGTAGAAATGCATTAATGTTTAAAGATGAATAAAAACAATCGGCCTTTTTTTTGGTCTTAAGACACGCTAAGGACTTGAGTGGGCGATGCCCTTATGCATAGCTGGTGGTGCGCAGGATGGTATAAGCATTGTAGAGCTTTGGGAGAGCTGTATCAGAAGCCAAGCTTTAAAAATCTGTTACTCACTGATCTTATTCCAAGGAATTTAGTTCAAGGAACTAAGGATACGCACAAAAATTCTGCTAGAACAATACTCATTTCAGTGCTACTTACAGTGGTGAAAAATACATGACGACCAAGTACAACAGTGAAGACTGGTGACTAATCACTGCTCATATGCAGGACTGTTTTATGGTCATTCATACCCGCTCCAGCAGACACCATGGGGATGCAGAGGAACTTCTGTGTTGATGTTGGGACTCTGAATTTGAAACTCACTTTGGAAAACTATAGCAACATCTACTCAAACTGAATGTGTATCACCCTGACCTCAGTATTTCCGTTTGTAATGAAAGTATGTAGGCACTCTAAAAAAATGTATACAAGAGACATGGAAAAAATGTTGATTGCTACACCATTTATAATAGCTTCAAAGAAAAAATAGCCCAAATGTTTACCCACAGTTGAGTGGAGAAATGAGTTTATTTAACAGAATATTTTATCACAAAGAAAATAAATGGTCAGCCATCATGACTACATGGATGAATCCTAAAGAAGCTAAAGAAGCTGCAGTGCACTGTGGGCAGGGCTACATTTAGACAACTGGTAGTGATATAGGTCAAGGCGGTAGCAATCTCTAGCTAACACTGTCAAGCAGTGTCACTGCTTGGCCTGAGATAAGTCATATGAGTGTGTTCACTACTTGAAATTCAGTGATTTGTACACTTAGGATGCATACACTTTTCTGCATCTTACACACATGATCCACAGATCTAAAGCGCAAGGCAGGATACTTGTTTAAAAGTGCAAACTTTATGAATCAAATTCTCTGGGAGTGGGGCACAAGACTCTGTATTTTTTAAAAACCCTCTGAATAATTCCTGCATAGACTAATGATTAAAAGCCATCGATGTGTGCAAGTACTGCATTTAACATCACAGAGTGTAGTACTTAAAAATGAAGTCTGGAGCTAAAGTGCCCATCAGCCTCTGCTGTTAACAGAAGTGTGGTCTAGGGAAGGCATCCCAGCTCTCTGGGCCTCTGATGCCTCAGACGAGGAAAGGAGTAAGAGCATTTCCAACCTATGGATGTTCCAACAAGTCAGTATATAGGTAGAGTGGGGGGAAAGGAAAGGACAGTGTACCCCTGTAAGATGTAAATAAATGAAGTGAATTTGTACAGACCATGTACAAAGGACTGGAAGGGTCCATAACCAAGCGTTCACAGTATTATCTCTGGATGATCTGTGCAGTATTTTAATTTTTCTTTCTATCATCTAATTCCTATTATAATAAAAGTTGTTAAAAGGAAACAGATTTGGGAAGTTAGTAACTTAAGGTTTAATTCATTATGCCCTCATTTCTTAAGGTCCCTTTTACAGTACAGCTAGCTATAACAGTGCTTGTGGCAGGAAAAAAGGGAGAAATCATCCTTGAGGCTGCTTGCTGAGGGGAAGGAAGCAAGCTGTCTCCAGCTAAGGCACTGCAATGTGCCCACCATGGAGGTGCAGCCTGCTCAGGAGGAGATAGTGGGGCTCAGGACCACTGTGTCTCTAGCTGGCAGAGGAGGCCTCTGGGCAGATGCCTCCTTGAGTTTCCCCCTGGGACCTATCCCTCTGACAACCGTTTCAGGAAGCAAGTACTTGCCCAAATATTTGACCTCAAGAGATTTTAAGGGAGAAGCTGCCAATCCATGGCACCATCCCTGAGAAGATACAGGACTCAACGAAGTTTACTCAACCCTTCTCTTTTCTTTCTCTGACTTCTCTTTCTGTTCTCATCTCTCTATCTGGGTTTTCTTTCTCTTGCTTCCACCTAAGGTTTACACTTGTTTATACCTGGCGGATCTGGGAAGCTGTGTGTCCGTGACTTTACTCAACTTTTTTTAGACTGTCAATGTGGAACTTAAGTTCAACCTTATGTTGTGGATATTTTTATTCAGAGGTTAAGTGTAGGAAAATTTATTGGGGAACAGGAATGGGAGAGGTATGGGGAATACGAATAGCAACCTTATGCTAACCTCCATTTTTTTAAAGACACAAATCTTGATTTGTATGAATTCCTGAGTTAGTGTACTTTATTATACTTCATCATGAAACGATGTGCCTAACAGTAAAACGATGTGCCTACTACACAGTGGGAAAATGGAAGTTGCAGTCTATAAATTTAAAAACTCAGAGAGTACACTTCAGATGAATAAACAACAAAGAGACAGGTAAGAGAGGCAGATAATTCTTCAATCATGCCACTGAAAGTGAGCATTAATAGTAAGTAGTATCTCATAAACCAACCTGTAATTGGTATGGGGAATCAAATATAGATGGGATGACTCCTGGTTTTAGTTTAAGATTTGGAGCACTTCTGTCAAAATCTGTCTTCTTAAAGTGCCTTGAACACAACACATCTCCTTTCTTGGGCTCCCAAATGCCTGCAGTATTCACATCAAGTCTTTTCATTGCTAATACCCACTTTCTTTTGACATTTTCATCTGTGGGGAATCTAGAAAGAAAGACAAAACAAACTTAAAGCCAATCAATACTTACTAAAGCTGTCCTACACGACTGTGGCTAGACTGTTTGCTTCCCTAGTTTGTCACTATTCTTGGGAACTGCAATATTCAGGAAGCTATGATGCATGCTCAAGAAACTCAGATTTAATATCCTCACTTTGGGGCCAATTCTGCAGGTATACAGCCTTTATTTTTCTCCTGAGAGAAAAGTTTCAATGATGTTTAGCATACTATTATAAAATCCATGAGGTTTATGAAGCGTTATCTAGAACTGCTCTCCAAGAGCCCTCTGCGCTTCCTTTTGTCAGCACCAGCGAATTGCTCAGCCTAGCAGGCCTATGCTTAGTGGAAGAATGAAAGAACAGCAGTAAAATCTAGATTCTGGACATCAGGAATATTCTGAGACATCTAGAGGCCAGAAATCATATCTTTCTCAATTTTCCATGGTAGCTCAAATCTTTTTTTGGAAATAAGGTGGGCATAGATACTTACTTCTTAATTCTATATTCCTAGAAAACTAGCTAGCAGATCTTTCTCTAGCACATACCACAGTCCCTGGCACAAAAGCAGCAAAATCAACTTCTAGCAAAGGAATAATGATTAAATCCTATTACTCCTCTTCTATTGATGCATGGGAAATGGCTAAAATAAAAGATCATTTTATCTGCAATACTGCTCGGTCTAAATTGTAATTTATACTTTACGAACTATGGTTGATCATCTGTTTCTTAATAGAAAGGTTAATCAACACATTCTAGTAGAGATCCTTCATATGTTGTAAGCAACACAGGCCTTTCTTTTTGTCTGTCTTTTGAGACAAAGTCTCACTATGCAGTTCAGGATGGCCTCGAACTCACAGCAATCCTCCTGCCTCAGCCTCCCACAAGCGCTGGGATGACAGGCATGCACCATCATGCCCGGCTTGAAGACTTTTAACGAAAAAACCCCCACAGTGTTAAAGCACAGCGTAACAGCCTTAGCAAAAATGAGCTTCATAGTATTTTTTTTAAACGAGTCTGACACCTTCGTAGTTATCTTAAAAATTACAAAAAAGAAACGGTGCCACTGCGAATTTAACAAAAAGCTTATTTAGTAGCCTAACTTTAAGGATACCTAACAGTTATCTGGAAAATAGGAGTATCCAAAACAGTGCCCCTGGCACTTGGGAACTTCGGGGTTCCGCACTGGAGCAGCTGTCTGCTCCGTGCAAGGGAAGCGCCCGGTGGGCGGCAGCGGGTCTTACGCGTGGAAAGTCAGCCCTCTCAACTTGGAATTGGGGAGACAGCGAGAAGCGCATCCGATGGCTGAGCAGCATTTCACCATGACTTCAGCAGCTCATCACGGCGCTGAAAGACAATTATAGCGGGAAGCTTGGGTGACTCCGAGGCCGGAGGGGGCGGATCCACCTCTGCCAGCGTGCGGGAAACTCGCGGCGGCGCCGGGCACCAGCGGAGTCCTCGCGCCCTGTGCTCGGGCGCCGGCCGCCCCTTGTCTCCTCCAGGCCTGTCGGCACCCCGCTCCTCCGCTTGCCCCGAACTCCGGTCCCCGCGTCCTGCGCGCAGCCCGCGGCCCCCGGTCGCCCCGCGCCCCCGCCGTCCGTCGTCTCCGCGGCCCAGGCCGAGCCCGCTGTCCTCACTTTTTGTCCTGGCGGCCCCGCGGTGTCCGGCGCGGGTCTATGTTCCCGCGTACCCAAGTGAAACAAGCGCCGGAGGCCCGGGAGCGTCAGGCGGCGCGGGGGAGGCAGAGCTTCCGAGACGCGGCTAGCGGAGAGGCGGGGAGAAGCCAGGACGCGCGGGGCGAGGACGGCAGCGGCGGCGACGGCGCGCTCACTTCCGCCCGGCGCGCGGAGACCGGAAGTGTTCGTCACGTGACGGCCGCCATCTGCGGGCCGGCGGCGCGGTCGGGCGGCTGGTGGCCTCCGGCGTTGGGGATGGCTGAGGCGGCGCGCGGGCCGAGGCCGCCGGGCTGTGAGCACTACGACCGCGGATGCCGGCTGAAGGTGACTCGCGGGTTGGGCGGGGACGGGCGGCGACTCGAGCCCCGCGTGCGGTGGCCCGCCGAGTTACGGTACGGGGCTGGGAGAGTCGCGGCGGTGCGGGGCGGCCCGGGGCGTGAAGGGGCGGCGGTCCTCGGCGGGTGACAGGTGGGTCCCGTCGACCGCGCCCGCCCTCTTGCGAGCCCCATACGCGGGGGACGAGGCAGACTGGCAGTGAGGCGTGGAAAAGCGCCCAGGGAGCGTGTGTTACCGTCGCTGTTTACTTGAGAGTCTGGAGGGTCCGGGTGCTCCTTGCACGAAAGCAGTGTAAGCCTGGGCTCGGGCTGGGAGCAGCCTGGAGCTGGAGTAAGACCCCAGAGTAGAGACGGCCCGGGCGTCACTCTCAGAGCCCCACCCCCGCGAGAGGGAAAGTCGGCTTGAGCTTTGATTCTCTACACTCTTGTCCTCAAGTCTTACCTGTGCCCTCCAATAGCGGGGTGACTTTGAGCAAGCGCCTGTTCAGTGCCCCGTGCGTAAAATAGGGATCTTAGCTACAGGATTGCAACTAGAGTATGTCTTAGGTGCGTTCTCGAGTGACTGGTAAATATTAGTTAACTACTACCACCATCATCCTCATCACCATTTTTTTTGGTCCGTTTACTTCACCAGCCAGCCTTTGTGGTTCCGGACTAGAGATGAGAACCAGGAGGTAGTCTCGGGGTGTACGGAGAGCCGAAGCCTTCTCTGCGGGTTACTGCATTGGTTGAAGCTCCTTCAAATTTACTGAGATCATCAATCACCCTTCAGAATTGGTGTCTGAAAGGAATTGAACATCTTGCCCTCTCACTCCTCCGAAGAAACTAGACAACTCTTTCTTAGCACTGAGCTACTTGACCCTGAGGAAGCTCAAACACTTCCTTTTCTCAGAATACTAGAGGTCAGTGAAGAGTGTCCAGGAGGAAGTGATATCAGCTCAAGCGCAGCTGTTTTAGTGAGCTGGGAGCTGAGACTAAACCTTTCAGTTTGGCTAGGAAATGAATGATTATGGTGACCTAGTGAAGTGAATGTTGTTGGGAAGATTGGGATAACAACTGATTGGAGCAGATTCAAGAGAATTGAACAACTGGAAATAGCATGCATAAAACGTTTGTGACGTTTTGCCTCTGAGTTTTGTTGGAGAGGAGGGAGAAAAAAAGGAGACTGTTATTTCTAAAAGATGGGATCATGGGATTTTTTTCCCTCTTTTAAGCAAGGAGATGTTACAGCATCTTTGTATATTGTTGAAATGATCTAATAGAGAACATGTTATAATGTGGAAGTAGGAGGAAGACTTGTAAGGGGGAAGGTGTTACAAGTTTTAAAGAGAGGAGCAAATATGGTCATTTATATCTTTTTTTTTAATGTTTAGTACAGGGTGTACACGGTCTCACTACACAGATTGGACTTGTAGGGATTCTCCTGTTTTCAGCCTTCCGCATGCTGGGATTACAGCGCCACCATGGCCAGTCTCAATCACTGTCTCAATGTGTGCCCTGGGGGTAGGCCCCCCCATGGGATCAAACTCCTTTAGTCATCTGAGCTGTGTGGCCAGCCCAAATATGGTCATCTAAATCGAGTCTGTGACTCTAGAAATAACAAATTGTGATAGTACAAGTTTGCATTTTATGCGTGGTTATGATTTAAAAGTGAGCCCAAAGCCTGGTTGTGACGGTGCACACCTGTAATTCCAGCATACGGGAGGCTGAGGCAGGAGGATCACTTTGTGTTCAAGGCCAGCCTGAACTGCATAGGGAAATCCTGTCTTAAAAAGAAAAAAAAGTGAGCCCACAGTATGGGGTCCTTTTTTTTTTTTTCCTTAGGCATAGTAAGGGTTGAATATGAGACAGTAGACTTGACTAGGATTTGGGTCTTAGTAGATGAGTCTGAAGAGGAGAGGAGGGCAGTAGGTTATGTGCAAAGGAGGCCTTGGAGTTAATAGAGAAGAGGTTGTAGTTACAGTTTCGTTCTTAAAATTGAAATGGAAGGAGGGAACAGTCTTTGTAGTGGGCCAGCAGTTCTCTGAATGTGATGAATAGACCATGAGGGCCCCTGATGCAGGGGTTGAAACTTTTAGGAGTATAGTACTTGGACATCATCTATCCTTTGCAGTGTGCGGACACATGCACAGGTAGTGGAGAGGAGTGGTGAGAACCGCTAGCACCTGTGCTTGAATCAAGGCAGTGTTGGGCTACTCTGTGTATCGGTGCATTGATTGAAATAGGGTGTAGTGCTTGTTGGCTTTGAGTTTACTATGTAGCTTAGGCTGTCCTCCACTTGTGGCATCTTCCTGCCTCAGCCTACTGAAGGTGTGACACTATGCCTGTCTATGTTTTTTTTTTTTTTTAAAGCTTGTGACATTTAAAAATGCCATCGATGAAGCAGTAAAGCTACTGTGTGAAGCAGTAAAGACTACTATATTAAGACTATTGTGTAAAGCAGTAAAGGCTTGATACAGTCTCATTCCTGCATGAATGTCTTTTTAATAATTCTGTTTGACAAAATTGGTAGTTTTTTTTTTTTTTGTGGAACCAGGGATTGAACTTAGGCCCTTGGGCTTGCCAGGGAAGCACTTATTCTACTGAGCCATCTCCCCAGTCCCTACTGAGCCATCTCCCCAGCCCCCAAATTGGCAGTTTCTATCATGTACTTTGTCTTATGGGAAAGTTCTTAGGTAATGGGATTGTGATGTGAACTAGTCACTTTTTTCATGGAACAAACTGTGCTCTTAGATTTGTGTATTTGGCAGACATTTTCTCAAAAAAGAGAATCAAGACACATTGTAAGGGAAACAACTGGCAGTATTTTTGCCACTGATAAAATTCAAGCTAACTTAAGTGAGCTTGGTATTGGAATCTTAATTTGCCAATACCAGGTGACTTTTAATGAATGTGAACTTTTGATTACACATCAGATGTGTGAACATTTGCAAGATCTATATATAATTCAATGAGGTGTATTTTCCAGGTGTCTCAGTTACTCTTCTTTCAGTACTGGGACAAATACCTGAAACCCAACTGGAAGGAAGGAAGGAAGGGTTTATTTAGCTCAAAGTTACTGGAGGTTTTAGTCCATACTCAGCTGGCTCCAAGGCAGAGTGGCACATGGCAGAGAACAGCCTTTCATGGCAGTGGCAGAGAGCACAAGTAAAATGGAGTAGCAGCAACAATGGCAACAGAGAGCTGGTTTCTCTGTCTCTTATGTTACATTCAGGCTATCTGCCTCAGGCTGGGGAAAGTACTCACACCCATAATCCCAGCCTTGGATCACCCGTAGTACCAGTGGATCATGAGTTAATCTCAAACTCTAGAAGTCCCCACCCCATGACTGCATGAGGCTTTGGGGGGGGGGGTAAAACTAGACACAAACCATAGCACCAGATAACTAATGCCTGGGTAAAAGAGCCATTCCAAGTATGAGGCAGGTAAATGGCTTTTAATCAAATAGGAAGCAGTTTTGTTTATGTGATTTCAGATTGTCTGGTAATTGGCCTTTAACAGTTGTTGAGTTTTCGTGTAGTAGTCATTTCTTTGAAAAAGCTTTAAAATGTGCTTTCCTTTCCCAGTTACTACACATTTGTGTGAGGCCAGAATTTTATCATGTATTACAACTACACTGATGAAACATGGAAGCAGATACTATGAGAATTTAGATGTTTTGAGAGGGGGAAATATAGTTGTTCTCATTAAGATGTTTGTTACATGTGAAACTTGATGGTTTTGTATAAATAAAAACCTATCAGTTATAATTTATGACATATACATCAGTATATATAATACAAGTAAATAGAAGCTCCTTGG
The DNA here is from genome assembly GCF_000260255.1 of Octodon degus. Taxonomy (NCBI): domain Eukaryota; kingdom Metazoa; phylum Chordata; class Mammalia; order Rodentia; family Octodontidae; genus Octodon; species Octodon degus. The sequence goes on along the minus strand of NW_004524604.1, from coordinate 2,019,142 downwards.
TCTGTTTAATAACTTCTAAGAATGTAAAGTTCCCAACAACAAAATGTGAAGCACTTATTATTTATTTATTTTGACGGAACCAGGGATTGAACTCAGGCCCTTGCACTTGCCAGACAAGCCCTTATTCTACTGAGCTATCTCCCTAGCCCCACTTGTTCTGTCATTACTGAGGAGGATTGGAGAAGCCACAAAAGTGAGAAAGCCAAGGAACTGACTAGTAGGAAGGCTGTCATAGATATGCAGATCACTGATAATATTTAAAAGTCTAGTGTTGAAAACAAAGCCAGCTCAGAGCCGAACAGTTTAGAAGGAATGGAATATGTCAGATCTTGGTTTAAGGGACCTCCAGATAGGCTCTGCAAGGTTTTAGAGTCCTGGGGGGCATTAGGTCAGTCCACTGTCTGAAAATATCTTGATCTGCTCCCTAGGATAACAACAGCAAAGAGTCTAGTCTTTCCACCTCATAGGTCCAAGGTAGGTGATCCTGATTTCTGATGGAGCTTTGTTCTAGGGATGCATATTTTCATGGTGCTGTTGTTTTTGCCAAGTTTTAGGTTATCCAGTTGGCACACCACAGCATAGCTGCATGTTCAGGTGCCCAGAAAGAAGGCAAGAAGAGCTTTTGGTGGTTAGGTGCCATCCTTGGCATGCTTGGAAACAAGGGCTATCTCTTCTTACAATTGTTGTGTCTCTAGTATGAGGTATGTGGTTGATGTTTAGTGTTAGTGGAATAAATGCACATGTATTTTGTGTTTGGGAATTGAAGTACCTAAGCAAATTTATATGGAAATGTCTAGAAAGAGGTTGGCTGTCTACTGTAGGCTGAGAATGATCCAGGTGTTGTGGGACTACTTTTTTAGATTAGGGACTTCTATCCCTTATAATTCTTGTGTTTTAATGTTGGAGGTGTTGAAGGAATACTTAACATAAAATATGGCAGGAAACTGTAAAGTTAGCAGGTGACTTATTTTGGGCATTAGTCTATGCCGATGTTCAGGGAGAAGAGAAAGGCATTTTCTTTTTGCATAGTTAACTTCTTTTGCTTGTGTATGTCTTTCTCCCTGTTGTAGGCACCTTGTTGTGACAAGCTTTATACCTGCCGGCTATGTCATGATAACAATGAGGATCATCAGCTAGATCGCTTTAAAGTACAAGAAGTACAGTGCATCAACTGTAAAAAAATCCAACGCGTAAGGTTTTATGTTTTTGCTTCTGTCTTAATCTCTTTTGTGGTAGGGACTACTGAGTTGCCCAGGCTGGATTTGAAATGTTGATTCTCCTGCCTCAACCCCCTAGAGTGCTATGATTGTAGGTATGTACTACCATGCCTGACTTTTTTGTTTTTTTAAAAAAAAAAAATCAAAATAATTTGAAACAATTTAGTCAAAAAATTATAAATAAGACTTAACTCTTAGAGTAAGCAGTGTCTTTGGTTTAAATTTGTAAAAACTTACAAAAATAAGTTAAATATACTTCTGTGTAAATTTTGATAGGTAGTGCCAGACATGATTGTGCATACCTGTAATTCCAACATTTGGGAGGCTGATGCAGGGGAATCACTGTAAATTCAGTGCTCTCCTCAACTACACAGAGTTCAAGGCCAATCTCAACTACAATGTGAGAACCTGTCTCAAAAAAAAAAAAATTAAATCTCAATATTCAAATAGTAATTCAAAAAGTTTTAGTACATTTATTCCAATTTTTGGGGGGGGGTATTTTGGAGACAGAGTTTCACTCTGTAGTTCAAGCTGGCCTTGAATTTACTTTGTAATCCATGTTGACCTTGAACTTGCAACAATCCTCCTGTCTCAGCATCCTGAGTGCTAGGATTACGGGGGTGCACCACCATACTCAGTGATGTGTTCCAATATTTATTTCTCTGTTTTTAGGCCCAGCAGTCTTGTGAAGATTGTAGCACATTGTTTGGAGAATATTACTGTAGTATATGCCATCTGTTTGACAAAGATAAGAAGCAATATCACTGTGAAAACTGTGGAATTTGTAGGTACTGTATGTAAAATATTCTTTCCTGATTCTTTCTTTTTTTGAGACCAGATCTCACTATGTAGTTCAGGCTGGCCTTGAGCTTGTGAGGGTCCTCTTGCCTCAGCCTCCCGCGTGCTGGGATTGTAGGCATGTGCCACCATGCTCAGCCTCCTGATTACTTCTAATGTACTTGGGCAATACAGTTTTATTGTTAGTGATATTTATTTTGTATTGTATCATTTTTTTTCAGGTGTTTCTGTTGTGCTTCCCATTTTAGTTTTCTGGTTAGGATAGTTGGAAATAATTGCTAATTAATTTGAACAAATTCTTAGGATACTAAAATGTCAAAAAAGAATAAGATCACTAAGGACTCATTGTATCAGATTTATGAAAGGGCTCAGTAGATCCATATTGTAATCGCAAATGGATTGAGTTTATTAAAGAAAATAGATTTCCCCTTTGTTCTGTAGGAGCTCTCTAATAATAACATAAAATATTAGTCTTCAAAACAGAATTGATTGAAAATGATCTGGACTGCGGTACAGAGTAGATGTTTTATGATGGAAGTTTTATAATTTTAAAAATATGGTAAGTACTAAACCTACACCATTGCTCAGGCCTTCTAATTTGCTAATTGAGCCCTGTGGATCTCTTGAGACTGTTGGGCATAGCCATTTTCACATTCAGTGGCATGTAGTTAGGAAATACTTGACCTACAGAATACCTGTTATGTTTCAAATAGAATAATTGTTTCATAAGTTTTTGAGTATCAACATTAAGGTGTCTCAGGTTTTAGACAAATGGTTATAGGTATTTCAGGAGGTATCATTACATCTGTTGTCGTTGCTCAGAAGTCCTTGAAATGTGTGTTCTGCAGTTGCTTTGAGTGTTGGTGTCACCTTGAAAGACCACCCTTCTGGAGGATTTGCAAAGCTTTGCTTTGATTACCCCCCCAGTTCCAGGGGTTGAACTCAGGACCTTGCGCTTGCCAGGCAAATGCTTATTCTACTGAGCTATCTTGCTGGTCCCTGCTTTGATTTTTAAAAAATTTCCTCAGGGATACTGAAAACAAAATTGGTTGAGATTGACAAATGCTGTCTTTGGACGGAAATGACATATGACTATCAATTATTATTTTTAAATAGAAAAGCAGAAATATTAGCGATATAGAAAGGATAGTATATTTATAGTCTAGTTGATAGAAACCATCTAAACAGTAGGTAGAAAGAATAGCTATGAAGGAAAATATTTTAATTTTATTTTTTAAAGAATAAAAAAATAGATAAAACATTAGAAACGATACAGAATTTCAAAAAGCAAGATGATAGGAATTCAACAGTAGTTATTATACAGCATATTGTTGTCTTCAAAGTAGTTGCTCAGATTACCAGATATAAGCATGAAAAATTGGTCAAAATAAAAATATTAAGTATTAACTGCTCCCATCAGAAAACCAATAGCAATCAGTAGTGCAATGATTTTAGCTATCTGGTGTATGTACATATTTTTTTCCCCTTCCTCTACTTCGTTTTTTTTTCCTCTTTTCCCTCATCCAAATTGTTCTTTCCTCTAAAGGAAAATATTGATGGTACATAGGAATTAAAAGTGGCTGTATCCAGACAAGGTGCATTCATACCTGTAGTTCTAGGTACTTGAGAGGCTGAGGTAGGAAAACCTTGAGTTTGAGGCAAGCCTGGGCAACATAGGCAGTATAGTGAGACTCTGTGTAAAAAGGAGGAGGAAAGCTCCTGCGGGACAGATGACTAATCAGCAAGATAAGTGTAATTTATGAATATCCAGGCTATCTACAGACCTTCCAGATACCTCAGAAAAATGGGCAGAACATGTCAACAGAAAGTCCACAGGAAAAAAAACTATACGGTTCATAAGCATTAAAATACATTGTCTTGTAATTTGAGAAATGTAGACTTGTTATTTTTTTTTATCATACATGTAGCAAGCATTGGCCCAGTTGTGAGGACAGTGCCCTCTACTGTCATGAACTGTGGATAGGAAGGTAAATTAATATTTTTTTGTTGGAGGGCAGTTTGGCAGTATCCTAATGACCGATCCAGTTGCTCCTGATTCAGTAGCTTCACTCCAGGAATCTCCTATAAAAAATGTATCTTGACAGGGATCCTTAATCTTTCATTGTGGCAACCGAAGATTGTAAATTTTATTAATAAAAGAATGCATTTAAAAGTAATATAGAGTATCTATAACATTAATACTGTTATTATGGAAGAATTTTATGTATTTGTTACGAAAAATAAAGTGGTTCATTATAGTCAGATGTAATCCCTTATATACATGTATTTTTTTTTTTTTTTTTTTTTTTTGTGGTACCGGGGATTGAACTCGGGATCATGTGCTTGTCAAGCAAGCGCTTATTTTACTGAGCTATCTCCCCGGCTAGGATACATGGTTAAGTAAAAAATTTGCGAAGTATCATGTATAGAAAGAATTGTTGTGTAAGGAATAAAACATGAATTGTATGTATCTTTTCTCTCTTCATTATGGTATAGTCAAAACAAAACAGCAGTAAGTTTTGTTCAATAGCATTCTGTTTAAAGCTTATAATTGGAGAGAAGGATGTTGCGGAGATGGGGAGTTTTTCTTTTTTTGTTTTTTGAATGTGGCCCTTAACTTTAGATGTTGTATTATAAAGAAAATATCCCTGTAAAAACATCTTAGTCTTTTGGCTTTCATATGTTTTGTTAGGATTGGTCCAAAGGAAGATTTTTTCCACTGTTTGAAGTGTAACTTATGCCTGGCTGTAAATCTTCAAGGAAAACATAAGGTATATCTTCAGTTTGCATAATTTTTGAAGTATCAAAATATTTTTCGAAAGGAGCTTGAATTTTAATGTTTTAGAAGCATGATAATTTTTCAGAAAATACCAAGTAAGTCTGTATTTCTTGCATTTTAAAAGCAGTATTAAGTAGATACTAAAACATGCCTTGAACATCTGATCAACAGTTTGCTTTATTTCTGTAAATTCTTACTGTAATGTTGACAGCCTCGTAAATCAATGTGTGCATCACTTGGTTGTGCTTCTAAAATTAGAATAGGAGCAGTGCCATGAGTATAACTTTCTGCATAGCTTTCTAAGAAAAGTTAGTATTTTTGTATTTTTCTAATACATAAAGTTTTTCAATCTGAAAATAGGACTTCTTTCATTTAAAGATACCTAATAAAAACATTTAATAGTACTGATTATACCTTTTAAAAGAAGTTAGAAAATGGGGATTGGCCTAGAATGGAATATACATCGTATTTTACAAATAGAAAAAATTCTAGATGAAGAGAACAGTGAGTAGCAGCATTGTATGTGAGAGAGCGAGCAAGAGTGAGAGAGGTAATGACTAGAAAGAGACTAAAATGACTTGCTTCATACTGTGCACACTTAGTAGGAGGAAGGGATAAGAGGGTCTTGTGGAGATATAGTAGATGCCTGGCCTGTGATGAGTGGTGAGGGAGATGAAAATGAGTAATGACTGTACAGAATATGTAACTGGATTCATTCGACTGAAGGTCCGAGTTAGGCTGTGGAGCATAGGCTGTGGTGAGCGAGGCAGGCTCGTGAGCAGCGAGTCACCTCCTGAGGTGTGGGATTGGTCCCTGGAGCAACCATAGTGCTTGCATCAGCCCACTGCATGCTCACCTCCTCGTGGGTGTGCATCACTTGAAACCTCATCTGTGGTCAGCTGTGTTGTGATCGCAGAGGTGTTACAATGCATGTGTGAGTGAGATTAACCTTATTAATAAGGAGAATAAGATAAAAGAAGTGCTTGTCCATGATCTCTTTTTATCACTGTTTTTTGACTAAACTGGTTGAACTGGTCAAGTGTGGATCTCCACTGAGCCTGGTCCTAGCCACAATGTCCATATCTAAAGGGTTCATGAATAGCCAGGCAGTGATTACATCCAGATTTTAAAATTTATTCCTGTTGAGATTTTTTGTCCCATATTGTGCTCTGCTGACTTTAAAGGGCTCTGTGTATTTTCTCCTATGATTTTTGTTGTTGTTTCCTGTATATTTGTAAGTGGTCCTGACTACTATCTAAATTCTCACATTAAAACCGAGGAGTAGTCCTGGCAGGGTGCTTTTCCTTAGCTTCTGGTATCTGAGCAAATGTTGAGTATTGAAAGCTAATTAACGAGCTCTGCAGTCAGTCTGCTGGGACTTACGTATATAAGTTACTTACTGTCTGTGTCTCAGCAAGCTCATCAGTAAAATGAAATAGTAATTTTGCTATTTAATTAATTGAGCTAATACAGGTTTTTTTCCTTGAATTTTTTTTTTTTTTGGCACATTTTATATATACATACTGATAGCATTCATCATAGGGGAATTGTACCTTGCTTCAAACAATAGTTTCAAGCAATTTTTTTTAAAGATTTAAAATTTCTGAATTTAGTTCAACTTATAATACGACATTTCCAAGAAAAATGAACCTTTTGCAAAGACATTTAAATAAAATCATACCAAGATGCACAAAAATGAAATTGTCCAAAACTTCTTGTGAAGGAAAAAATCATTAAAGCATATACATAAAAATATTAGCTATGGAAGAACAAAATTAAATAGCATCTTATTCCACATTAGAAAAAAAAGGACCAAGGGTATAAGAAACTAGATTAATTGGACTGAAAGAAAAGATCTGTCCTCTTTGAATTTTATACTTAGCAAACATACCTTTGAAAACTAATAGTAAGATTTTCTAGTTATACAAACTTGAAATATTTTAATACCTCCAGAAGTAGCATATAGGAAATAACAAAGAGCATAATTCAAAATGCAAGAGAAGTTGCATTATGCTCCTGGATGAACAATAAAGATATCTCAATATGATAGTTATGCAGGACTATATAAAAGATATATTAGATGAACCCTTATTTAAGGTCATTGTAGATTTCTATGAAACAGTACCAATCTTATGTTGGGTTATACATGTATTTTTTTTTTTTTCCATATACGTATGTGTATGTGTGTGTAAAAGACAGGGAAAAGTAATGTAAAGTCAACAGAAAATGGAAATATACTTTTTAAAGTTTCTAATACTAGAAGATATCATACAATGTCTTTTAAATAACTTGTAAATCAAAGATATAACTTTTAAACAAAAATTAAGATTAAGCAATATTTGGAAAATTAAATACTAATTAATTAAAAATTAAATGTTTCAGAACAATTGAACTAAGAAAAAGTTTTCGTGATAGCAAAGAAGTACTAAGAGTAAAACAAGATAAATACTGGAATGGCAAGTAAATGACCAGCACTCCTAACAGTTTGAGGATAGAATATCACACAAAGTTGTAGTGTGTTGTGGACATGCATAATGACTGTGACAGTTACTGGTGGCTAGGCCTCACTTGTGGAACTGAGCTACAGCTATTTCTTTGAAATCCACCCTGTAGACTGAGGTGGAATCATGACCCATAGGGTGGAAGAGAAGTCCATTTGTAGAGTTTGCTGATGGAAATATTTTGCTGCTGAACACAAAAGAATAACTGCAAGACTACTGTTGTGTACCTTTTATTCTCCTGTGTTTGTTTGCCCTATTTGGTGGGTTCTTTCCATTCTCATTCATGAGGCTGTGATCAATTTGCTCCCTCTCTAGAACATCATTTAGTAGTCTTTGTAGGCTTGGCTTTGTCATTATGGAATTCTTTAGTTGTTCTTTGTCATGGAAGTATTTCACTTCTCCATTATACTTGAAAGAGAGTTTTGCAGGATATATCAGTCTGGGTTGGAATTTGTTTTCTTGCAAGACTTGAAGTACATTGCTCCATGCCCTTCTTGACTTGATGGTTTGTGAAGAGAAATCTGCTGTTATTCTCATGGGTTTTCCTTTAAATGTGATCTGTTTCTTTTCTTTAGCAGCTTTTAGTACACTGTTCCTATGCTGAATTTCTGGGATCTTGATTATTATGTGTCTGGGTGTGGTTTTCATTGGATTGATACTATTTGGAGTTCTATATGCTTCAGTTACAGGAATGTCAGATTGTTGCCCCATATTTGGGAAGTTTTCTGCTGTTACTTCTGCCCATATTCTTTTTATATCATTTGTATTGGCACCTTCCTTCTCATTGATGCCTATTAGTCTCACATTGTTCATCTTTGCATCGTCTTGCAGGTATTAAATTATTTTATCCTACATCCTACTTGTTTTAAAGAGATCTTTTCTTAGTTTTTCGCTAGCTGCAATGGTGTCTCTAAGGTCAGAAAGTCTATTTTCACTTTTCCCTCAAACGGTTTTACCAGCTTGTGATTGAGGTTTTAATTTCCTGTGTATCACTTTGAACCTGTTTCGTACATTCTATTTTTTTCCTAAATTGCTTATTCAGGGGTTCCATCATTTTTATATTCTCCTCCATTTTTTTTTATCAGTGTATTCTTTAGAAGCACTTAGTACTTCTTTGATTATAGTTATCACTAAATTTTTTAGTTCTGAAATTATTTCTGATCTGTTTTCTTCTATACCTTTCTGCAGTTGTTTCTGTACTTCCAGCGCTATTATTTCAGAGATATCTGGCGTGTGATTTCCAGTTTTCTCAGTGCTAGTGTCTTCTGTAGTTGTACTGGGTGGACTCGGGGCCTGAGACTACATTTTGTTCCTTCTCTTTGTCATTTTGTATACCACTGTCTTCTGACCTTTGGTGTAGAGCTTAGATAGAGTTATTACCTTAGCACCAGGTCTGGATCTACAAAGTTCGGATTTCTCCAGGTGGGTGTTGTTTGGTTCTGGCTGCTGTGCTCCACTTCTTTCTGCTGCAGGCGTTAGAGTTGAATTCTTGGTGTCTCTCTGGCAAGATGTTCTGCTCCTGAATCAACTGGATGGGTCTTGCCTCTAGCCTCTTTGCAGGGAGTTCTGTTGAAATGTTCCTCACTGGGCCTGCACTCTGGGTCAAATGAAGATCCGTGGGCCCTGGGTGGTCTCACTCACTCTCCGGGCCTGTGCTCTGCATCTATTCAGGATCCCGCGGCTTGGGTCCTCTCACTCACTTGCTGGGCTTGCACTCTGGGTCTATTCAGGATCCTGCGGTCCCGGTCCTCTCACTCACTCTCCGGGCCTGTGTTCTGGGTCTGTTCAGGATCCTGTGGCCCCAGTCCTCTCACTCACTTGTGGGGCCTGCGCTTTCTAATACAGGTATTGTACTTGAATAGTATGAACTTAAATTTCTGTATGATCAGTTGTTACCAAGGTATTAATTAGTTTAGACTACTAATTTAAGGTTGTAGTTTTCTAGTAAAACACAGACTTCAAACCTTGTTATCTTAGGTGTTTTGTATTGGTCAACTCTTCCTTTGAGGGGCAAAATATCCAACAGCTACAACTTAGGGGAAGAGAAGTTCGTTTGGCTCACAATTTTCAGTGAGTTTGGTCCATGGTCAGGTGGCTACAAGGCAGAAGTATGTGGGGGAAGACAGCTGTTTGTCCCTCAGCAGCCAGGAAGCAGAGAGGGAGAACCAGGAAAAGAAGAACATCCCCCAAGTAGACCCTAACAGCAAGTCATTGCCCTATGATCCAATCACCTTCCAAACACATGAGACTTTGGGGGTACATTTTAGATGTAAACCATAACATCTTGACTCTTGTTACCTTTCCTTGTCTATGAAATGAAGGTGATTTGTGGTGTTCAGGTTTATTGAGTATTTTTATTATTTCAGATAATGTGTCCAGCTTGACCTTGTTGTGAAAATTAAAGACTTAAACTGACATATGAGAATCATATATTAATGTTAGCTATTGATTTTAGTAAGTTGGTTTTATTAGCTTTTATTATCAGTACTATAGTTACAATTGGCATTTTTATTGGTTTAAGTTTTCATTAATCTGAGTTTCTCTTTTAAACAGTGTATTGAAAATGTTTCTCGGCAGAATTGTCCAATATGTTTGGAGGTAAAGTAAAAACACTTTTTCACCTTGGAAGTCTCCCTTCTTGATTCAGGATTCTTGGGTGTTCACACTGTCTTCATATAGCACTCATGTTTTCCCCTATAGGATATTCACACGTCCCGTGTTGTTGCTCATGTCTTGCCATGTGGACATCTTTTACATAGGTAAAAAGAACTTTTTCTTGTCAAAGATGTTTGGAAATAATGGAGTTTTTGGAAAGGAAGTGGGAATTTGTTGTACTAAAATACTGTTATGTTTTCTTTCAGAACATGTTATGAACAGATGTTGAAAGGGTGAGTTATGATAAAATTTTAAAAAGTTATAATTATGTCTTTCCTTTGTGTATGTAAGGGAGTAGGGGCAAATACAGCTGCTACTTACACAGTATAGGCCTGGGAGATACTTATGCTGAGATTGGTAGGGTAGACGAACAGTGTCAGCCTGGCCAAGCCATCTTGAGGATGTGTGGCTGTACCTGAATTCCAGTTACGACTTATCTCTTCCCTCAACTCAAGAGAGATACCTCTTGTCTTTTAGCCACACTTATCAAAAACCAGGTTCCTTAATATTGTATTGTGAAAACACTGAGGAATAGTGCTAAAAATTTTGTCAGGTCATTGAATTGATCCAGTGATGAACTACAAGGAAAATTGGTAAAGAGTTTATTTAAAAGGGGAACTAAAATGAAATGAGAAGTAGCTAGGAGGAGGAGACTAAACGTATTTTGATCCTACTAATTGATGAGCAGAAATATTTATAACCAAAGAGAGGGAGCTTGTTTCAGATTTTTAGAGAGGAAATAATACAATCTGAATAACTTTTAAGGACCTCAATCTCTTCATTGCTAGGTTACTTAAGAAATTGAGGTTATTTAACTGAGGAGTAGCTCCATTAGTGTTTTTAAACATAGGAAATAGATTCTATGAAGAATGGACTGATTGTGTGTTAAGAACTGAGGAAAATTACTTAAGAGTTAAAAAAAAGTAGTGTAAGATACATGATTTAATTTAACCCTTGTAAGTGAAGTTTCCAAGGTTCCTGGAGATTACCTGGAGATAAAGATGACATCCTAGGAAGGTTTCTGTACTGTTTGGCTCACACCTTTTGCTTGTGTGAGTGACAGCTGCTCTCCATCTTCTCTTGTAGAGGCTACCGGTGTCCACTGTGCATGCACTCTGCCTTAGACATGACTCGCTACTGGAGACAGCTGGATAACGAGGTGGCACAGACTCCGATGCCATCAGAATATCAGAATGTGACTGTGGATGTGAGTACAATCTATGCTTAGAACTTCTCAGACTCTTTGTTGATAATTTTAAAAAATTTTGCTCCTATGCTAAAATTTGTCTAATAAATAATGGTGGTTAGTAAGAAGAATAACATGATCTTAAACTTTAGTATTGTTGCAAAAGAGTTCTAAGAGTATGTGTGCAATCTTCATCAACACTAGATGGCAGGTAGGAACTTGATCCTGAGTTACCCATTACTTGCTAGAGTCAGTAATGTCACTGACCCGGGGGGGGATTATTGCTGTTTTATTTGTACTTATTTTCAGTTTTATTTCAGGGAAACATAGATTTTTTGAAACTTTCATTAGGTTTGATCCCTGGTGTGCCATGCCATGCCAGCCCTGCCCCCTGGGGCTTGCTGAGACAGTCATTGAGACTGGGTATGGTGGTGCGCATCTATAATCCCAACCTTGGGGGGGGCCTGGCCCTAGCTCAGGCCTTTAAGTGGCTGTTTCCACAAAGCTGTCGGCCTCAGGTTGCTGGAGTTCGAACCTCACACCTCTCCCGCTGGCCAAAAGTGCCCTGAAGGCATTCGAGGAAAAAAAAAAAAAAAAAAAAAAAAACCTTATTCCAACCTTGGGAGGCTGAAAACAGGAGAATCACTAGGAGTCTGATCTGTGTAGTGAGACCCTGTACTAAATATATAAAAAGTAAAATGAAATAAATAAGATATTTATTTATTTATTTGGTACAGGGTCTTGCTATATAGTTCAGACTCAGTGATCCTTCTGTCTCATCCTCCCCAGCACTGGGATTACAGGTGTGGGCCACCATGCCCCGTTTCCGTAGCTGTCTCAGAGTGGGGCTGGGATAGCATGTGGTACTGAGGAGTTAGAGCTTGAGCTGCTTGCCAGGCAGGTTCTTAGACTGCTGAGGTATCTCCCCGGCCCAGCTGCTGATTTTTGAAGTTTACATTTTGATTTTAAATGTTTATTCTTTTTTATGCTTGTTTTTTATGTGTATTTTTATTCTTTTTTAATGTTTATTTTTTAACTTTATTTGATGTAAATTAGTATACAATCTAAAGTATAAGAAGTACTTTTGTGCTTTGCCTTACAGGGGTTGATCATCTATTTTCCATTCATTGAGATGTGTTGTGCTATAGTAGTTTATTTTCAGCACAGTGTTGAGTTATACAAGGGATCTAAATATATTGTGAACATTGAAATTTAAAAAAATTATTACAGTTAGGCACACTACCATTACTCCTCCTCAGAATACTTGCCTTCACTTCAAATGCGCATGTCCCATCGGCAATTCTGAAAGTCCTTTTTGTGAGTGTCTATGAGATGTGCTGAACAATACAGTGAATACAAGTGCCATCTAACAGAAAGAGGCTCAGAAAAACATTTCCATGTGACTTTACTCACCTTAAACCTGACTTGACACTGCAATTTCTGGTTCTTGCCTCAAGGCAAAATGGCCACAAAAGGTAAATGTTTTGAATCAACTCAGCCATGACAGCATAGCTGGAGACATTTATGAACAAAGACTTCAGGACCTTCAAAATGTGGCAGAAACAGTGGGATGAGTTTGTTTGAAGTTAGGGCAAGTAGTTTAAGGAGGATTAACAACATTGTTTCTTTTGCTATAATAGGCTTTTATTTAAATGGACACTTTTTTTTTTTTATAGCATCTCTGTAGAACAGAATGGGAAAGCTAGATAAGCTTTCTGGTGCTGTTGTAATAATGTTCCGACATAGGCATTTTCTAAATATCTTCAAAACTTCTTCAAATACACACAAAGATAAAAACCAGATAATAAAGTCAAATAAAAAAGTTTTGGTTTGAGGGCTGGGGAGACAGCTCAGTGGCATAAGAGCCTGACTGGCATGCACAAGGTCCTGATACTGGGGGAGAAAGATTTGGTTTGATTCATACTGGAAAGTTTCATAATTCACTGAAAAGTTATTAATATGGACAACGAAAGGTCACTTAGAGTATGAATTCATAATTATGTAATTTGTTTTTTTACCAGAAGCTAAAGTGTAGTGTAGTCCATGTAGATATTTTTAAACAATAGTTTTTTTTTCTTTTTTTTCTCCCTCAGTTCTGCATTAACCATTAGTTTTGATAAGATACAATACACACTGTACAACTCATTCCTTGCAGTATACACTTCATTGCCTTGAGTATATTCATGGAATTGTGTAAACATCATCACAATTTTAGAGAACATTTTCATCATCCCAAAAGAAACCTTGTGCAGTCCCTACTAGCAGTCGTTCTCTAACCTCCCTGGGGTCTAGGCAGTCTTAGTTTTTTGTTTTTTGTTTTTTTTTTAAAGTGTGAAATATTCAGTTTTATTAATAGCCAAGTGAGTAAAAATGAAGATAACACAAGTAATAAGATACAGTTTTTAAACTAGAAAATTGGAAAAACAATGGTGCTTCAGTGGTCTGTTCTAGGCAGTCTTTGTACATTTAGGTAATACTTTTAAAAGAATTATCTTCCAGCTTATAATTTAGAGTGAATTTGGAAAATTTTCATTTACTGTTCTAAATCTTACACTTTACAGCATAGTAGTGTGATGTATTTTATTTATTTTTTTGGTTGGTACTAGGAATTTGAACTCAGGACCTTGTGCTTACCAAACGAGTGCTTGTGCCACTGAGCTATATATCCCTAGCGCTGTACTCATCGATTTTAAGGATGACATCTTTAGTTTTCAGGATCTAAGGACCAGAAAAGACTTATTTTTAAATAGTGTTTTGTCATTTTTAGGATGACATTGGAGCCCTTCTGTCTTTACTCGAATTTAGGAAATACTCTTTTTAAGCTTGAACTTATTCCTCAGGCATAGTTGACTAAGGACTTGGCATAGTAAACCTAAAAAATTAAACATAATTTAAATTTCAGTTTCATTAAGTGACATAAATTTGACAGTGCCAGTAAGAAATAATGAAATCATATGTTATATTTTAAGTTGTAAATATGTAGTATTGATCTTATTATGCCTAGGTTAATTTTTGTTTGTAGTGTTTGCATTATTTGAGAACTACCATATTTTAAATAAGTCACCTTTTGGTCAAGGTTGCATTTTTATTTTCTAAATTCAGAGCTACCATAGTAACCTCTTAAAGAGTTTTCAGTGAAAGTAAAAAGTAATCGCCACTTAGTGAAATGTTTAGATGTAGTGTGCTTTCTTTGATATTGTCAGGTGATTATGGGCAATGGCTTTTGTATATATGATTTGAAGAACTTGCCTTGAAGGTATCTCTTCACTTTTCAGATTCTCTGCAATGACTGCAATGGACGATCCACAGTCCAGTTCCATATTTTAGGCATGAAATGTCAGATTTGTAATTCCTACAATACTGCTCAAGCTGGAGGGCGTAGAATTTCACTGGATCAGCAATGACCAGCTTGTACATCACAAGAAAATGTAGCATTTGTGATAGAAAAAATTTCTGTGGAAAAGTACTCGTCATAATCAGTGCACTAGAGCCGGTATGTACTGTCCTGGCATCACAGTGCACCTCCCTAGTACAAGTATGGATTCACGATCTCTGTAGAATCATCGTGTCATAGCTCTCTACTGGGGGACAGCTCCTGCTTGTATCTGGGTTGGAATTTCCTTTTGGGATCACTTGTTTAGAAGCCAATGATGTTTGTTACTGGAACTCGTAGCACTATGTTATATTTTCATGGCATTTTGTTTTAAGTGGCATTCCATACACAGTTCATTTCTAGTTCTTGATAGAACTAGACTTCATTCTCATTGTATTCTTTAAGGACTATGCTATGATGAGAATAAATTCTACCTTCAGGTTAAAAACTTTATATATGCTTTTGAATTTTTTAAAAGTAGTCCTTTGGGGCCTACAAATGAATTTTGCTGTAATAAGTGCTAATAAAGTTATATTACAACAGTGTTTTAAAGAGTCATTCATTCATTCAGCAGGCATTTGTTAAGCAGCTACAAAGTAACAGATGTGGTTGTAGATGCTGTGGAGACAGCTGTGAACTATGAAGACAGAAGTCCCTGCCTCACGGTGGTGCATTCTAGAGCTGCTTGTATTTGATCAGCACCTGCCCCCCACAATGGTAATGGTGATCAAAACCAGAGGCACTCTACAGCACTTTTTAAATTTTATTATTTGAGACAGGATCTTGCTTAGTTGCCTGGCTTTGAACCTGCTGACTTCCAGTACTGGGATTATATATGTACACCACTAAACACAGCATTTTGTTTTATTTTAATGCAAGCATTGGGTGTTTTTGTGGTAAATGAATAGATTGTGTTTTTCCTTAAATGTTTGAAAGTAGGAGATGGATAAAGGAGAAGGATATAAGACATTTCTGGCAAGATCTCTGATTTCATACTTTCATTGGGGTTGGAATAAATCTCAATTCAGGAGCAAAGTTAACAAGCTTGCTTGGTAATCAGCTCAGTTCTCAGTGTTAGGTTGGTAAGTAAAATGTAGACTTACTACAAAAATTTAATGAACACCAATTATGTACCTGGCTTTGAGCTGGTTGAAGCTTTTATGAGTAAAGAAGGCAGTCCTAGGATGGAAAATCCTAACAGTTCTAATCCATTTTTTCTTTGGTTGAAATCTGTACCTGGAGTAGGAAGTGGTATTGATTTTTGTCTTAAGGGCTAAGATCTTTCTGCTAGCTCTCTGTTTAGTCAGCCTTCTAAGGCAAAATTCTGGAGAGAATTATGCTTTCAGAGGTTTCTATCCACAGGTGCCTGGCACTCTTGCAGTTTGGGCCTGTGGGAGGCAGAATGTCATTCTGGGGCATGAGGTAGAGCAGAGCTGCTGCCCTCATGGTGACTGGGAGCAGGGTGGGAGGAGCCAGTATCCAGTGCCTTATTCGAGGGCATGCTGCTGATGACCTACGTCCTCCATTGTCTCCCGCCTCGTGGAGCTTCTGCTGTTTCCTGGCAGTGCTTGTGAAGACCATGTCCCCCAAAGGCCTCATGCACCATAAGGTAGGGCTTTTGGAGCATGATTGAATTAGGTGCTAGAGCTGATTTGCTGTGAGAAAGTGGGGTCTGGTGGGAGCAGGCATGTCACTGGGAGTGTGACTGGAAGGGTCTGTTGCTGTCCTCTGTTCTTCCTTTTTCTGCTTCCTGGTCCCCATGTAAGTAGCTGTCTTCTGGCAGGGCCTTTTACGGTGCTGTCTCTGCTTTAGAAGACTACAGACTAAAACTTCTCAAAACCATGAACCCAAATAAACCTTTCCTTTAGGCTGTGGTGTCAGGTATTGTGTCTCAGTGGCAAGCAAAGTGATCGTGCATAATTAATTTTCTTTTGCTTAGGAAAATCAAGATTGTAGTACTAAGGTGCCAATTTGTACCTACCTGGCTCTTAACAGTTGTTAAGAATAGATTACTTTGCATGAATAGATGCAGATAGATGAATAGATGAATTTGAAATGAATTAATTTGAAATGTCACTTTGTCTTAAAAATTTTAATTGGTAAGTATATATGTGGCGTACAAATTTTGATGTGTGTTTACATTGTGGAATGATTAAATGAAGCTAGTTAACAAGTCCACCTCACCATTTTCATGAAATAAAAACATTTAAAATCTAGTAATGTCAAAATATGTGATACATTATTTATGACAGTCACTTCTGTACAGTAGATTACTGAAGCTTATTCCTCCTAATTGAAATTTTGTACCCTTTGATCAACATGGCTCCCAGCTACCACCCTGACCCTCACCATTCTGCTTGCTCCTTTTCAGTGTGTCTTTGGGTTGTACATATAAGTAGGTCACCTGAGGCCTGGCTGATTTTGCTTGGCATAGAGTCTTCTTCTAGGGTCGTCCATGTGGTCACGAGTAACAGATTGTCCTTTTACTGCTGAACAGTATGTTCTGTACAGGACACTTTCTGTATCTAGTCATGCAGTAAGGACACTTAACTTGGTTCCTATCTTGTCTGTTGTGCTTACTGCTGCAGCGAACATGGAGGTGCAAGTGTCTCCAACCTTCTGGTTGTAGTCCATTTGGATAGACACCCACAAGTGAGGAGCTTGGGTCAGATAACTTATTTTTAGTTTTTTTTTTTTTTTTTTTTTTTTTTTTTTTAAATTTATTTATTTATTTGTGTGTGTGTGGCCAGCTCAGCCCACCAGGGGGCGGGGCTGGCTGGCATATGGTGCTGGGGGATTGAACCTTGGTCTATGTACGTTGCTAAGCTTGTTCTAAGTAGGTGCTTTAGACCACTGAGCCATCTCACCAGCCCCTATTTTTAGTTTTCTGAGGAATTGTCATACTGTTTTTTTATATGATGGATTTACTAATTTGCATCTCAAGGATAACCTTGTCTCCACATTATCATCAATATACATCTTTCTTCTTTAATGATGGTCATCCTGACAGGTGTGAAGTGATCTGGCATTGTGAATTTCACTGGTAATTAGTGATGGGCATTTTTAATATGTTTATTGGTCATTTGTATATCTTTTCAGAAATATTTACATGGTCCTTTGCCCATTTTAAAGTTGGGTTCTTCATTTTCTTGCTGTTGAGTTGAATTTTGTGTTAGTTTTGGATATTAGCTTTTTAAGAGATGTATTGTTGCAATTTTTCTCCCAATATGTGGGCTTTCTCTTTGTTGATTCCTTTGCTGAGCAGAAGCTTTTTAGTTTGTTACTATCTCATTTGTTGATTTTTGCTTTTGTTGCTTGTCCTGAGACCGTATCCAAAAAAAATCTCTGATCAGACCAATGTGGCTATGTAGTTTGAGATTTTCCATTTATGTTCATAATCCAGGTTTGGGTGATTTTTTATATGAAGTGAGATAAGGGTCTAATTTCGTTCTGTATGTGGGTATCTAGTTTTTTAGCACCATATATTGCTACTGTTCCTTCCCCACTGTGTATTTTTGGAATCTTTGTAATCAGTTGACTTTAGGTGTGTATTCATTTCTGGGTTTACTATTCTGTTCCACAGGTTAATGTGCCTGCTTTTATTCCAAAAAATGCTCTTTAGCTTTGTAGTAGGTTTTTTTTTTTTTTTTTTTTATTTAGGTTTTTTTTGAGACAGAGTCTTGTTCTGTATTTCAGGCTGGCCTTGAAATCTCTGTGTAGTCCTGGCTGGCTTCAAACTCATGGTGATCTTCCTGCCTCAGCCTCCTGAGTTCTGGGATTACAGTACCTCCCCACCTGCCCCCACCACTGTAATAAGTGTTTGAAGTCACTGTGATGCCTCCAACTTTATTCGAAATTGATTTGCTTATTTGTGACCTTAGTGATTCTATATGAGTTTTAGGAATCTATTTCTGTTAGAATGGTTTTGAAATTTTAATAAGTATTGTGCTAAATATTAATAACAGCCAAATTAACAATACTCATTCTTTCAGTCTGTGGCCATGAGATGCCATTCTATTTATTTGTTTCACCTGTGTGTTTTCTTAGTGGTACTAGGGACTGAACACAGGGCCTTCACACTGATCTGTCCTCCCGACTCCCACCTGTCAAGGGCTTACTAAATTATATAGGCTGGACTCAGACTTGCAGTCTGCAATCTGCTCTGCCTCCCAGTATGATTAGATTACAGGTATGTACCACCATGCCCGGTGTTGTGCCATCTCTTTTGTCAATGTTTTAGTCTTCAGTGAACAGCTCTTCTAATTTCTTTGGTCAGATTTACTTCTAAGCACTTATTTTTTTGTGCTGTAGTGAATCAGATTGATTTCTTTTTTCAGAAGATTGTATAGTATTGTTAATATAAAGAAATACTACTAATTTTTGTGTTCTGATTTTCATGTCCTGAAACTTTAATGAATTCTTTTATCAGTTCTAACATTTTTTGGTGGAATCTTCAGTTTTCTGTATGTAAGGTCATGACTTCTGCCAACAGATAATTTCACTCCTTCCTTTCCTCTTTGGATGCCTTTTAATTTCATTTTCTTCACTAATTTTTCTGGCTAGCCCTTTCAGTGCTATGTTGAAAGGAGTGATGAGACTGGCCATCTTTGTTTTGTTCCTCATGTTAGAGTTGCCTTTTAATATTTTACTGTTGGTTATGTTAGCTTGTGCTTTTCATATATTGTATAGTACTGAAGTACATGCCATCTATCCTTGACTTATTGGAAAAGTTTTTTTTTTTTGCATGAAAGGATAGGGGATTTTGTCAAGTGCTCTTTCTGAATGAACTGAGGTGATGATCTGATTTTTGGCCTTTGTTCTGTTAATATGGTATATGAATCAGCTTTCCTGTTGCTGGGACATGATACATGAGGCCCATACCTTAAAGGAGAGGAGGTTTAATGTGCGGTGTTGTTTCAGATGATTCAGTTCATGGTGCAGTGGCTCCAGGACATAGACATCATGGGGAAAGGGTGTGACTGAGGAAAGCTGCTAAATTTATGGTGCCCCGGAAGCAGAGCAAGGAAACGGTGCCAAAGGGGAATGAGGGTTATAACAACCATTGCTGAATTCCTATTACTTTAAGGAAATTCTGTATCATTTCTAGTCTTTTTTTTTTTTCTTTGCTATTTTTTATTTTCCTAAAAAAAAAAAAAAGAAAAGAAAAGAAAAAAAAAGATACAAAGCATCACATGATTAAAACTGAGTTTTAGGGCTGGGGAGATAGCTCAGTAGAATAAGCAATTGCCTGGTAAGCGCAGGGTCTTGAGTTCAATCTCCGGTACTGCCAAAAAAAAAAAAAAAAAAAAAAGAAAAGAAAAGCTGAGTTTTAAAAGTGAAAGCATTAAGCTGTTGGTAGCATCTTGTTCTGAAGGAATTAATGTTCTTGCTTGATTTCCTACAATGAACATTATTTACCCCCCCTTTTTTTTGTACTGGCAATCGACCTCACACTTAGCAGGTAGATGCTATGTTGTTAAGCTGTATCGCCAGCCCCATCCCATTTTTTATCTTTTTTTCCTTCCTTTCCTCTTCAGTTTATATCATTACACAAAAACTTATAAACACATATTTTCATTTTAATGAATGAATGTAAAGTAAATACTGATATAGCCATGACTCAGGTTGAAAATATTAAAAATAACTTGTATCATTGAAATATTACCAAAAAAGTCTGTATTAAAATACTTTTGATAAGTCTTTTGCATGGTTACAGAAGTGAAATTATATAATATGAAGAAAGAGGGAGGAGCAAAATCTGGCCCCAAGGTCACACCTCCATGACCCACCCAGACACACCCAGAGGTGTGCTTCACTAACCTACTAGGCATTTCTTAATTCAGTCAAGCTGATAAATGACGACTAAGGTCATAATCTGTCCTTTGTCAGTGTCACACTCAAACACATCTTAAACTTTGTTTAATCTCCAAACATAATAAGTTAATCTGTTCAGTGTGATATAGTGATCTTAGTGCCCCAGAATTTAAACAGTTTCAGCATTGTTCAAACAAGTCACAAATCTCTTCTGAGACTCAAGGTAAACTTTAGCTGTGAACTTCTGTAAAAAAAAATAATAATAATAAAAGCAAGTTACATAATCCCAAGGTGCAATGTCATAGGGTAAATAACCCCATTCCAAAAGGGAGAAATAGGGGCATAGAAAAGAGCTGGACCAAAGCAAGACCAAAGCACAGCAGGACAAGTATTTTTTAAGGCTTGTAGCTTCACATCTGGCCTCCACTCTGCTTTTTGCTTTTGATTCACTATATATCCACCTAAAGGCAGCCAGCAGTTTCCATGACTCAGGCTGAATGTTGCCGCAGTACTAGTCCACTTGTCTCAGTCTCACACTCCTATGAAATCTCAGGACATGGCAAAATGTGGAATTTCTTTTTTCCCCCTTTACCAGAAGTAGCATGCATGGCCTCTAGTCCAATTGCTGACGAAGGCTTGAAGGCTTTCCCATGTGAAACCTGACCCTGGCCTTTACTAAGCACATTCCTATCGGCATTTGAATCTTGTGAGCTCTGACCGGAAGCATCCAGCAGGTTCTACGTACAGCTGTGTGTGGTAGTGTCCACCTGTAATCCCAGCAATTGAAGGCTGAGGCAGGACATTTGCCATGAGTTAGAGTTTAGCTTCAGCTACATATTGAGTTCAAGGTCAGTGAGACCCTGTCTCAAAAAAAGAAAAGGTTCTGTTTATAACATTGTAGGGCTTTGTTAGTCTACATCTTCAAATCTCAAACTTTTCATGGACCAGTTCCAAAGGCTGTGGGCCACATGGTTAGTATATCAGTCAGTGCTTACAGAGAAATGGATTTAATGCAAGATAAGTGCAAATATAGAAAGTTGGTTTTTTTTTTTTCTTTAAATAGATTTGGTTGTTGCAGGGTCTCACTACATAGCTCGGACTCACAGTGATTCCCCTGCTTTCAGCATCCCCAGTGCTGGGATTATAGGTGTGCGCCACTATGCCCAGACTTTCCAGCTCAGCCCACCCTGGGGGTAGGACTGGCATGGCATATGGTCCGTGCATTTGCCTAAGCTTGCCTAAGCAGGTGCTTTAGTCCTCTAAGCTGTCCAGCCAGACCCCAAATATAGACGATTTTACAAGTTGGCTTATAATGGCCACTCACAGAGTCAGACGTGGAGGTCCATCTACACACTGGAGATCCAAAGGATCCAGTTGAAGGTCTGGCGATCAACATAGTGTCCCATGTAGTCTGTATCAGGAGGCTGAAGATGGAAAGCTGAGGGCTCTGTGCCAGAAGACTGAAGGGTCTGTGCAGAAGGCTGAAGACTCTGCCCTGGAAGCCAGAAGATGACCTCCAAAAGGAAGGTGAAGACTAAAGTTCCTCCAGAGAAGCAGAAGTGAGCCCTCTTCATTTCCTTTTATACCATTCAGGTGACAAGCTGCTATAGGGCAGGTCTTCTGTCCTCAGGAAATCCTTTGAGCCTTCTCAGAGCTATATTGATCCAGTTTAGTTGGCTGTTTCTTACTCAGGTTGACACAGTTAACTATTAATCAGGAATAGAGCCATAGCAGTGACCCTACTTCTGTGGTACCAGTTCTCTGTTAGCTTTCCTGTTGTCTCAACACAATACACAACACCCACAAGTTTAAAGTTTTGTTGGCTGAAAGTTTTAGAGGACTCAGTGTGTAGTTGGATGGCCCAGAGACAGAAACAGCACAGCTCAGCTCCTGGTGGCCAGGAAATAGCAGGGAGATGGTGCCAGGGAGGAAGGGGAGAGGGCCCAGGTATAGCCCCCAGGATCATCCCTTTATGGTCCACACTCGGGAGCAAGCTTTGCTAATCTACGGCTTTTAATCCCACCAAGTTGACCTGTTACAATCAATGTTACATACAATGGGTCACATTTATTGGTGTTCATATGTCCCCATGGCTGCACTAAGAATACACTTTTTTTTTTTTTCTTTTTTTACAGAAACGGATTGTACTCAGGCACTTGAGCTTGCCAGGGAAGCGTTTATTCTACTGAGTCATCTCCCCGGCCCCTCCAAGATCACACTTGATCTTGATGAATGAGCCTTTGTAGTGTGCTGTTAAAATTGGGTTTGCTATTTGAGGGTTTATACACATCCATGTTCATCAGTGATAGTGGTCTGTAGTTTTCCTCTCTTGTAGGGTTCTGGACTGGCTTTGGTGTCTATGGTAGGGGGTACACAGGGTCCCAGGTATAACATTGGCCAGTCTCTAGTTCCACAAAGATTTCTACAGATTGTGCTCTTAGGGCATGCCAAGCACTTAGGCTTATAGAGCTGGGGTCAGGATAAAGTTGCTTTTTCTGAGGCAAACAATATAGGATGTTTCTATTAAATGTCCTGTATTTCCTGCCTGCTCCCAACTCTTCTCCCATATTCACTCTGTCCTTTTCTGTTTTTTTTTTAATTTTTTAAAATTTTACTTAATCTTATGCCACTACAAGAAAACAATACAAAAACTTAATAGAGATACTACACATGCTTTTTGTTCATTCTAAGCCTGAAAGTCTAGAGTACATTTTTTTCCATAATTTTATTGAGAACAAATAGCAATGAGACAGTTTCAAACTAAATTGGTAGGACAGTTTCAATAATTAACACATTGCATACATTCTTCCTAGTGGTTATTTGCTGCCTTTTCTGTTTTTCTAGTCAGAATTCAGATGGGGCTGGGGAGATAGCCCAGTAGATCAAGCACTTGCCTGGCAAGTGCTAGTGCCTGAGTTCAATCCCTGATTGCACAAAAAAAAAAAAAAAAAAAAAAAAAAAAAAAAAAAAAAAGCAGAATGCACTGAAAATGTCAAATGCCCTGTCACCTGTCTGTAGACAGTTGTAATTCCAATCTTTGTCATACACTGGGCCTATGGTGGGTTTGGCCTTTTAAATATGTGGAGATTCTTAGAAGCTGAGCTAACCTGAACTGCTGAGTCCTTTCTCAGAGCCTGGTTAGTCACTCACTAACTATCTTGGGCTGTTGTGCGTTGCCTTCTTCCCATTCCATCCTTGCTTGGTGTCCTTGCAGCATTTGCTTGAGTCTGACTAACATGTATGGTGATCTCCTTTGCTTTAGATTATTTATGTGTTAATCTCCTTTGTTGGGTTCTGAATACCTTTAGAATTCCTGGTACGATGCCTGACCGAAGTTACTATGGCCTGTACTTTCTCTCACAGTTTTCCTTGGTTACATTCCTTCTCTGGAGTTGTGATTCAATTAAGAAATGGATGTGGGAGGCAAATATTGATGGTAAAGCTGGGAAAGAGACTGTGGCTTGGAATTCAGGCCAACTTTGGCTTGTATTTCCTTGCTCTAAACTGAGTGTACTCCTGTAGTCACTAACCACAGTATCTCTCTGCAGTCCTGAGCCCTGCTACTGGGAGAAAGACTGGGACCTCGAAAGGTGCTGTGTAGTGACTTGTCCCAAAACCCACCAACAAGAGGACATCTCCTGTTGGGATGGGATGCATAAAGGAGCCACAGAAGATGCCAGGTTTCTTCCCAGTACTGTCAAAGGTGGCAGACTTTTCTGTTTGGTGAGCTGGGTTGAGACAATAGAGAAGTTCCTTATTACCATGAACCTGTCACAGCTGTGGTATTCCCTGACACATATGGTTGGAAGGTAAGTCAGACCCTATGGAGGACGAGATAGTAATGTTTTCTTGGAGTAGACTAACAGTGATCTCTAGGGACCTTTTTGGCTGTGGTGCCAGGCAAGGCCCCCTTCCACTCTCGTTAAGAGTGACAGAATGTTGGCCATGCCATCCTGTGCACTTTGATGTTTTAATATGTCATTGATCTAGACATAGAGCAGCAGTTGACAACAGGGACTGGAGTATGTAGAATTGTACCCTTTGAGAAACACCTCAGGGCAATTGAGAGCTGAGCTGGGGTGAGGGAAAGGAACCGGGTAAAGAGGAGGTATCCTTTCCAAGTTGTACTTTCCACCTTCACAGTGGCACTGTGACCTGGCTGTGAAACAGTTGGCTTCTGGGCTGATCTAAAATCTCAGAGGAGGGGCCCAGAAACAACTCCCAGAGTTGTCAAATATTATGAATCATTCATTGCATGGGCATCTTGGCATAGCAGAGATGACTTGGCTTTGGAAACAGGCTTAAGTTCTGTGCATCTGACACATGCTGATGTGTAGTTGTGCAGTATTAATGGATACTCCGCTGCGTGAAATAGAGCTAGTGGTCAACCCTATGGGGGCTTAGAATGAAGTCTGAAGCTCTAGGGCCTGGTGAGTTCTGGGTCCCCTGGATATTAAGGTCCCTGCCACTCCTGTGTGTGGCACTGTAGTGACCTCTAGCACATGCTGTGAGGCTTAATTGGGGCGAGACTCTCCCTGCACCCAATCTGTTTGTCAGCAGGGGCATTGTTTTCAGAGAAATCCCACCCCAGCACCTGGCGCTGTTGCCCTCAGTAAATACAGGATTTCATAAGGAACCAGGAATCTCCAATCACTGGGACACCTGAAGATAACGAAATACTTACATTGGGCACCCTGAGGACTGTGAATACTGAGACACCAGAGAACTTTGACCAAGGATGTTTGCCCAAACCTCATCATCTGATGTCCCTTCTCTGATCTCCCCACTTGATTCCCTCTGTCCAAGCCCTTTAACAAGGCTCCATTTTTCCCTGTACCCCCACAGTTGGTCTTTTCGCCCTCTGTCTGCACCCAGGCACAATAAATTTCTTGCCATGTGGTCTTTACACAAGCCTGGTGGTCCCTGCTGGTCTCTGCCTTGTGCCTTTTCTTACACATGCTTCTGGAACACTGTGCCATTTCTCCAAGGCTTCCAGCAACCAGGACAGCCTGGCCCTACTGTTACTCCATAGGTTCTGAGCAGGGAGGACTTGGGAGTCCCCCTATGGGGCAGCCTACATGGGTTGGACCTTGCTTCTTACTCTGCCTTGAGGGTCTGGTAGAGCACCATGTTCTTCCAGGATCATGCCAGGAGCTTCACTCTGAGCCTGTACTTGCAGCCTGGATTCCTATGATGCCCTTACTTGGCTCTGACCTGTTGGATATATTTTCCCTGGAGGAGAGAACAGGAACAGGTTGTTCTATATGAGGACCCTCCCACTACCACCCCTCCATTCCATGTGATGCCTGGCAAATGAGCCAGGTTTTGGAGCCAGAGCGTTTTAAGTGGCTGGGTGGCTGGTTGGGTAGTGTGTGAATCAACCAGGCAGTGTGCACTATGTTCTAGATGAAGTCCATGCTTGTAAGAAGCTGGCAAATTTTAGGCGATGATAAGGGACATTACTTTGGAGTTACTAAAATAAATTTTAATTTCTTAAAACAAGTTTGGGGCTTTGTCAAAGAGCTCAGTTGTTTAAAGCACCACTTGGGCAAATGCAGTCAGGTGCATAGGACTGGGGTTTGATTCCCAGCTCCAAAGCTGCACCAGACTTGCCCTTAAGGCAGCCTGAAGTAGCCAAAACAAAACAAAACAAAAAACCTCCTTCTAGGCCAGCCAAATAGCTTAGCAGATTAAAGTGCCTACATGCAGGTGTAGGGGCCAGGGTTCAATCCCTAGGCCTGCCGTGCTGGCCCCGCTCCGGGGGTACACTGAAATGGCAATGGGGACTGGGTGTGGTGGTGCGCACCTGTAATCCCAGCTCTTGGAAGGCTGTAAACAGGCGGATCACTAGAGCCCAACCTAATAGAACCTGAACACCTTGTAGACCCTTCCTTAAAATACAAGAAAACAAAAAACCCTGAAAAAACAAGTTCCTAAATTTAGAAGGGAAAATAATCCTAAACTTTAGAATGGCTTAATTATAGATAAGATTTGAATTTTTAAAAATTTGCTTATATAGGGTATGATGTTTTCCTGGCAAGCAGTTTTGTTTTGGGTAACAGTAATATCTAATAATAATCACTGATTTATTTATAAAGTTCTTGCCCACTATTAGTAGAGATGTTTATCAGAGCAAGATGGGTTCAAACAAGCTATAGACAGATGGCTGGGGTTTGTGTCTTAGCTCTGCCCTTTGCTTGCTATGTGACCTTGGGTAATGTAAATGACCTTTCTCTGTTTAATAGGTTGTAGCCCACTGGCCTCAAACTCAAATCCTGCCTCACCCTTGTGGGTTCTGGGGTTGTAGGCATGTGCCACCGCACCGGGCGAAGGATAGCTACATTTTGATGTCTAGATCTCTGCTAGGTCTTGAGATTCTCGACGTAGCTCTTTTTGTTCCTTTCCTACTTAACCATTCAACCACACGCATGATTTGGATCTTGCACTCTCTACTTTCACCTTTGGTTTCTTGCCTGTGTGAGCCCTTTGCTTACTGTCTCCCCTCTCTCAATCATGTGTTCACTTTAGCTGCCTGTGGCACAAGAATGCTGAAGATTCCTGCAGGGAAAAGTAGAAACCCTGGGAACCTTTAAGTTTTGTTTTCTGACAGCAGAGGGCACTGTCGTGTTTCTAGTGATAGAAATCTTCCATAAAAATTTTCCCCCCCATGTCTGGTATTTTAAAAGAGCTTCTCCCGGACACTGATACAGAGGTTTTTTTTTATTGTCTATTATATAACAGTGACACAAGCCATCATCAAGAGTGCACCGTCATGAATAGTTTTAAAGTTTAATTAACCGCAACTGTTGCCACCATATTTCATAGCTGCCTGTTTCTACTTGTCAGGGTAGACTTTCCAAGCAGGGCAGGGTGCTCTGCTGATGTGTCTATGTACATGTGGGAATGGGCAGGGGAGGCTGAGGAGGAAGGGGGCGGCCTGGGGCGGGGCAGGTGCTGATGGGCACGTGGGCACCCTGGGGTCTGCGAGCTGAGTGGGACTAAGTAAGAATGGCTCTCAGCAGGAGCACTGCTGGGCTTTGTGATGACTAGACCTATCAGCACAGGTCGCCACATGTAGCTATGGGGGACCCCAGTGCGGCTGGTTGAGTGTTCCAGGATGGCAGCATCTGTCCCATGGGCTCATCCTCTTCCTGTGTAACATCCACAGTCCTTTCCTACATAAAGCTGTTTATTTTTGTTTCTAAGACTCACATTGCATGATCAAAAATTAGGATTTGTGGAACAGAAGAAAGAGGGAAAACAATAGCTCTTAGCTGTACCACCCAAGAACAACCTTGTGAGCATTTTGGCTTTACTTCATAATAACTTCTGCAACCATTCTTTTTTTTTTTTTTTTTTTTTTTTTTTTGTGGAACCAGGGATTGAACTCAGGCCCTTCCGCTTGCCAGGGAAGCGCTTATTCCACTGAGCCATCTCCCCAGCCCCACCTCACAACCATTCTTAAAACCCCATTTGTGATCATAATTTCATTCATATT
The DNA here is from genome assembly GCF_000260255.1 of Octodon degus. Taxonomy (NCBI): domain Eukaryota; kingdom Metazoa; phylum Chordata; class Mammalia; order Rodentia; family Octodontidae; genus Octodon; species Octodon degus. The sequence continues at coordinate 1,991,321 of NW_004524604.1, read as the reverse complement.
TATGTCTTACATGTTTCCATACACTACAGCAAGCACATCCTTGTGCTAATGCAGTCCTTCTGTGGGCAGCGAAGGACTTGCAGGCAGTGTCTAGAGGGAGCTGGGGTCTTTAGGTACAGGTGTACTCGGGTGAAGAATGGGCTGCATGATACAAGGCCTGTATTTCTGAGGGTACTCTTAGGCACTGGTTTCCTACTGAAGAGGTAAAAAAGCTTCATGTACAAGGTAGTGTCACAAAGTCTGACGAGACGTCCACAGTCACCAAGTATCTGCTGAGTTGTAACAGCCCTGAGGATGCAGTGAAAAACAAGCAGCAAGGTCTCGCCTCTCAGGTTGTATATGAGAGCTGCAATGGGAAGGTCAATAAAGTAGGTTAACAAGGACAGTTACTGCAGACAGTGTGAAGTATTATTAAAGCCAAGAGGCAGCCCTGAATAGTTAACCTGAAATAAATTAAAAGTTGGAATTTAAGTGAGTTGACAGATAAAGGGCCCAAATAAATTATCAGGGCCTAATAAAACATAAGGGACAAAAAACATGGCCCTAAATAAAGTTTTTAAAAGCCCTAAAAGAAGCCCTGGAAGAAGTAAAATGCAAACATAGCAGCTTGCTTTCCAGACTTCAGAGACCTGTCTACATCTGAGACCATCCTTGCATTCTGTTGTGTTTGCCTCTACCCAAAACTATATAAAAGTTGGGCGTGGTGGCATACACCTGTAATCCCAGCACTCAGGAGGCTAAGGCAGGAGGATTGCCATGAGTTCAAGACCAGTCTGGGCTACATAAATGAGTTCAAGGCCAGCCTATACTACACACTGAGGCCGGCCTACACTACCCCCCACCTCCCAAAAAACCCAAGAATCAAACTAAACCAAAAACTACAGAAAGCCAATGGATTTGAACATCTATGGTATCTGCCTTGTGAAGCCCTTCCTAGCAATAACTGCCTGCTGTTTTGTTGACTTCAAACTTCGTTGCCCCAAAACAAAGACCCTCCTTATAGCACAGCAGATGAGAGAGCTGCTTACATCTGTGGAGTCCAATGTGGGATACTCATCTTCTCTATAGAGATAGAAATGTGGCAGAGCAGCTAAACATATGAAGAGAAAGATGGAGTTAACTTTATAGAGGTCAATTTCCTGCAACCACCTTCTCTCCTGTGCAGATTTGTTGTCCTGTCTTCCAGCAATGCCAGCGATGTATTTCCCTTATCTGATCCACCATACCCTGAACTTGTGTGTTATCTCAAGTACTTGCTTCCCATAACCCTGAGCTTGCCCCTGCCCTGAGCCTGTATGTTTCTTGGAACTCTGAGCTTGTCTGGAGTTTGAATTTGCCTTAGTATGTGACATATGTAATGTACTTTTCCTTTAGGCCAATCAGTAAGAATGACATAAGCTGTCACCAACCGATAACCACTGAATAATCTGCTTCTGTACTTCCCTCCTGCAAACCCCTGCATTTACTACATACAAAGCAACTAATGGATGTTCTCTATTACACAATATACATCTAGTTATTATAAATGACCAAAATCTGACACTCATCCTTCAGTTTCGTCCTACCATTTAAAACTTGATTTGCCACATGCCACAGCAGCTCTGCCCCTGGCTTGCTGAGCCTGCCATGTGAGACTGTGTGGTGGCACATGCCTGTAATACCAGCACTGAGGAGGGTGAAAATAGGAGGATGACTAGGAGTCCGAGCTGCATAGTGAGACCCTGTACCAAATACATAAAAAACAAAACAAAACTTGATTTACATCTATTGGTTTTAGTTAAACATTTTGTCATTATATAGATGAGACCCTTGCATATTAGCTAAGAAGTTTATTTGTGCTTAATGGCACCATTTCAAAAATGTGTAAGAACTCCTTAGCTCCTGTCAGTGAGGTTACACCCTATGAACCTGTTAAAAATATAAATTCTGCCTTAAGTGTAAGAGCCAAATAGATACAAAACTTTCTATACATAGCTGTGATGGTAATTATTGCTAGTCCCAGTATCTTAAAGATATTTTTGTGTTTCCTGAGCAGATAGACCTTCAGACATGCAAAACTAAAACCCCCCATCTTATTATGCTGATGACTTCCTGACTAAAGTTGTGTATGGTGATAAAACTTTACAATTTTTATATAATTGTGTGATAACTATATATAATTTATGGCCACTAAGTCACATGGTCATACTTTTTAAACCCTCTATGAATTCTTTACAAAAGTCTCAGGTCCCTAGATGCAAAATCTTTAGGATAAATTTTGGATAAAAGTCCAGCCATTGTGCACAGCTCCTTTTTTCTTGCCTCCTAATCTTTAATAAAGATTGAAATAGCTATGTGCCTGAAACTTGTTCTGGATATAAAGAACAGACCTCTGTATGAATGATTAGGAGGTACAAGCTGGTCAAGACAAAACATGAGACAGGTTGCAGTCCTAGGTTAGGCTGCGTAAGAAGTCTGACCAAAATAAGTGAGCAGCTCACACAACCTGACCTCCAGATTCCGTGTGTACAGTCTGGATGGCCCCCAAAGTCTCATGCACTTTAGATGGATTTTTTTGAAAGGTGGCTAAATCTATGTGTGTGATTGATTCATGATGCAGTGCTGGGACTTAAGGGTTCTGGGATTAAGGGTAGGTGATTGCTGAATCCATCCATTGATTGGATTGGTACTAGCCTAATACCAGTAGGCTGAATAGAATATGAGGGACAGAAGGAAGCCTCCCACCCCTCTCTCTGTCTCTGTCTCTGTCTCTGTCTCTGTCTCTGTCTCTCTCTCTGTCTCTCTCTCTGTCTCTCTCTCTGTCTCTCT
>NW_004524604.1:1966980-1988413 GCF_000260255.1 Octodon degus | reverse complement strand
TCTCTGTCTCTCTCTCTGTCTCTCTGTCTCTGTCTCTGTCTCTCTCTCTCTCTCTCTCTCTCTCTCTCTCTCTCTCTCTCTCTCTCTCTCTCCCCTCTCCTCTCTCTCTCGTTGCTTTTGCTGCCTTGTGAGTGCCATGAACTGTTGTCTGCCAAGCAATTTTGCCTTGAAGCCAGCCAATTATGAACTGAAACCTCTATCAACTGTGAGCTAACAAACCTTTCCTTCTTTAATTTTGGCATTATTTGTTTCAACAAGGAGAGAAAAGTAAGACATCATTTGTTTTCTTCTTTTCTTTTTCCTTTATATCTCCCCAAAAGTATACAAGAGAGATCTTAATAACATACATCTTAAATGCTTAAAGCACAATATTTGTTCCCAATGTCACCTTTAGGTTTTTGCTTTATAAACTTGAGATCATTTTGAAGTATTTTAAAAAGTTGATTTTTATTTGGTTCTCAGGATAATATTCATAGGTCCCCTCTCTTAAAAAAAAAGAAACAAACTTCTTTCTTTTTATTCAGATTGGCTTAAAAAAGGTGTATACAGGCAGGAGGGTGGGGGAAGCACCAAGCAACACAGAGATTTCTCTCTCTGGGTTAATACTTATTATAATGCATTCAGAGCACAAAACTTGATACCAAAATGGTCAGTGTGTATCTCCTGAGCTGCTTCACCAGCTAAGCATCCCTCTTAAATAATTTTACATGCCATAAAAAAAGCCAGCTGCTTAACATATCTCAATCAGTACAGGAAATTTTCTCGCTTTCCACAGTTCATAAGGAAAACCTCATAATTTATCTGGTGAGGGGGTTTCCAGGTCAAAAGAGACCTGAAAAGCTGTCCCAGAAGGTGAAATCTCCTGCATTTCCTCTCAGCTGCTCACCAGGACACCTCACAACTGTTGCTATCAGGGAAGAAAAAAGGCTGGGGGAGGTTTCTCCTATTGCTGTGAACCAGTGGAGGGAACAAGGCCTCCTCCATTGTGGCCATAAACAAAACAAACAAATAAGAGCCGTCCACAGAGCAAACAGCTCCTATCATCCTCCATGGTCACAGGCCATGGCCTGTGGTAGGTGAGGGGGGTAGAGTTGGTAGATAGTTTTCCTCTGTCAACAGAGGCTAAAAGAGAGGGTGTCAAGTAGGAGGAGGCTGCATTAGCACCTCCCACCCTCCTTATGTGTGTTTCAGGTAAAAAATTGATCAACCTGCCTTCCATGATACACCTCTGGGGTGTATCTTCAAAAATTAAAAAAAATTAATCTTCAGCCATTAAAAACATTGAGTTTTTTCTACCCATAGGTATGGGTAGGATATCCATTGAGAGATGGTGAGATTTGGCCAATAAAAAACCCAAACACCAATTATAATACTATCCTTCATCTGGGCCTATTTTATTGAAGACAGGTTAGATGCCCTAAAGTACCCTATGTATGGGCTTTCTTTGCTTTGAGAGGTGGTACTAACTTCTGCAGGCTGTGCTATAGAACCTCGGTTCTTTTACAGAAAGACAGTCTCAAACTTGGTTTCACAACAAAAAAGAGATATAAATATCCCATCTGTTTATATGGCTCTTCTTTATGATAAAATATTTTACATTAAGAATTTAAATATACTTTTATACAAAGCCATGGCTTTCATTGATTGTCAACATAATTGTTGTGCTAAAAAGCTGTTTTGCTCTTGAGTTCAAACTTTCCTTATAAAAACTTTATCTATTACCTGATACTATTCTGTACACATTAGACTTCTAAGGCTGTCGTGGTGCCTTCACATCAATATTGGTGTATCTGATCTTTCAGGGATTCCATGACTGAGACTCTTGAGACCAAAACTAAATACATAAATGGACTAAGAAAACAGCTAATATTTTGGTCCTGGTCTTCCAAGGTCAACAAGGACTCAAGACATGAAAAAACCTCTCTATGACGTCCTACAACCATGGTGTCACCCAGCCTCCTAAACAGGGAGGTTTAAACCACAGAAGACAGCAGTTAACCATTATATATCATCCTAAAAAAAGTCACACATATGTGCACATGCATGTGCACACACACCATCTCTCACTCTTCCCAGAAAAAGTATGTGTTGAAAGAAGATACAGATTCCTCCTGACAGATGACACTGATGAAAGAGCTAGGATCCTCTGTACATGGTTCCAAAAATAACCCCTATAGAGCCTTAATTTACCTTCATATAACATAAGGTTAATTCTGATTAATACATGTCTCACTATGACTTGATCCTAAACACCCAACAAAAAATATAACTGACAAGATGTTTATAAGCATTAATAATTTAGGTTAAATATTCTATGGTGTTCTAAGTCATATATACTGGCCCCTGAGGACCATCTCTAGCTACATCTATAACTTGCCACTATTGTGTTTTAGGAAAGCTAAAAAACCCCACAATAATAGCTATAAAAGTTCAACAAAATTCTTTTAATTATTTAGCCAAAATCTTTCAAAAATATATGGGCCTCAATATACTTTTATTTAATTGTTATGTGTTTTGTGCAGGGTCTCACTACATAGCTGGGACTTGTGGTAATCTTCCTATTTTTAGCCCCCCCCCCCAGCACTGGGATTACAGGCATGTGCACCCCATCCAGACTCGGTCACTGGCTCAGTGCACCCAGGGCAGGGCTGGCACAGCATGGGTGACCAGGGATTGAACCCCGGTCCCTGTGCTTGCCTAAGCAGGCGCTTAGTCCACCCAGCCCTGAGCTGTCTTTCCAGCCCTTAGACCTCAGTATTCTTACAGCTAAAAATCTGTATACTTATAAATACATGTTATCTTTAAATAGTCTCTGAATCAAGATTTTAAAATATCAAATTTATAGAAAACTTCTTAATTACCAAAAAAAAGTATATATATTCCTTAAAAAATGTAGCATTTATGCCAGTCTGAGATAGTAAAAAAGATAATGAAAACTAGCTGACTGTGCTTCAGAGATCTACCCAAAGTTATCTTCATCATAAAAATCTGGGCCAGAGATCTAAAATTGAACATCCGATTTACTCCCTCTAACAGAACCATTGTTAAGGCTTCTTATAACCCTGATATTTAGGCCAAGTTTTCTCAACTTCTTAGTCCAATTTGTTTCCTTTGGTTAACAGCTTCAAAGCTATAATGGTGTGGACACACTTGCCAGTTAGAGGCCTTTGGATAGGCCTCACACCAGGGGACCCTACGTACTGACCTGCAACAGTGCCCCCTCAGCAAAAAGCTGGAAAGACCTTTTGCAGCTCATGTACCCTGACAGCAGTCAGGTCAGTACTTTGGAGCTGGGAATAAAGCCAGGAGATAGAAGTCAGGCAGTAGGGCCAGGTCCTGCATAGTTAATCTAAAATGAACTAAAAGTTGGGGCTTAAGTGTGTGGACAAAGGGCCCAAATGGTTCAATAAACTGATTATCTGGAGTGACAAACCCGGGCACCCACTAATAAGTGGCCACAGTCCCTGAAGGGATCGAAGTGGCTCTGACTGGGGAATCAGAAGGTTCATGGCCAGCAGATGAGGTGGGATACCTGCTCAAGTGTCCCCAGTCTCCCACCAGAGTGGAGCAGGGACACGATGTGCAGGGTGAATGGGGGTGGAGGATGTGCTCACTCTGCAAGAGAAGCCACCCAGGCCTGAGGCTGAGGCTTCCTTTGTCTCACTCCTCCAGCATCAGGCAGGGTGGTGCCTGGCACCCCACCGTCAGTGCCCCATGTTATAACAGAAAGAGGGCTTGGGCAAGGGGAAGCTTTGCTTGGTGTTCAGCTGTCTTTCCTGAGAGGTCAAGGAAACCACAAGGCTCTTTGGAGAGTATCCTTCATCCTCTCTCCCTTCCTCCTACTTACATGATGGTAGAGACTTTATAAAAACCATACACACACTCAGGGTTACTCCTTTTGTTTTCACCAGACCAGTGATATTTGCCTTGAAGAGAAACTGAGAAGGGACTCCCTCACATAAGAAACACAGCCACACTGACTCAGCAGTGAACTCGGAGTACAGAGTGGGTGATCATTACATCTGAAGATATTCATAGAACTCACATATTCATAGGTGAGTTCAAGGAGCAAGGAGCTTGTGTTTTGTGGCATTTTTCAGGTCTTAAATAAATTAGCTTGCCTAATAGGGCATTAAAATACAAGTTTGGCATGAACTGTATAGATCTTGCTCTCTGAAATGAGGTACTAAGTTAGGACTTACTGGTTGAGTGACTCATAAACTACTCAACTCATTTAAAAGAGTCTTGAATTTGAAGAGAGAATTTATTTGCTTGTTTCCAGTCTTTACTTCCCCCAGATGGGAGTGGCAGGGCCCTAGTTTATATCTGAAGACAAAGGAGAGGGCCCAGGGAGAAGCTGGCATGCCTGGACTCTGTCACCTAATGCATGACCAGGTCCAGGAGTTACAGCTGTTGTCCTTGAACATCCCTGCCAGGCCCAGCATGATGTGACCCTGCCATCGGAGCCACGGACTCCTCACTCTGTGAGACTCCCAACTGCCTTAGCCTGGTCATTATTTCTAGAACATTCAGGCAGTCTGTACCATTCTCATCAGGCTCTCTTCTTAGAGGATGGCACAACTGGGTCTCTCAGTGGCTCAGTCTTTGTTTTGCCTTCTTTGGTTGCTCTAAGATCAAAACACCTTCCTGACACCAGAAAGAGCTTGATCAAGGCAGGGTAAGAGTAGGAATCATCACCACTTACTTTTACTGGACAGTTGTAGCAAGCAAACTAGGTACAGAGAAAAGATGAATGCCACTTTCAGTAGGATTAATTTATTTGGTATTTATTTATTTATTCATTTATTTATTTATGTATGTCTTTTTGAGACAGCTCAGGCTTGCCTTGAGCTTGCTTTGTAGCCCAGACTGGTCTCAAACTCCTAATGATCCTCCTGCCTCAGTTTCCCAAGTGCTGGTATTATAGGCATGCTCCACCACACCCAGCCTGGTGTGATCTTTAAATAATAAATAATTCCATTGTTTTCCAAGTGATTCCAGGCCATTTACAAAAAGAGATATCTCTCTAGATGATTTTATGAGATAATCATACTTTTAATACTGAAACTTCATAAAGATAGACAAAAAAGACAAATTTATTTATGAATATAGAAGAAAAATTATAAAATACATTAGAAAACAATTTTGGTGGTAAATTAAAAGAGCAATAGTCTGATGAAGTATTTTAATTTTAGGCAAAAATGGATTAGCAAGAAAGCTGGCAACATAATTTTTATATTAGTAAGTCAGATTATCATTTTGATAGGCAAGAGTGTTTGTTAAAAGTTAACATCTGTTTCCAGTTAAATTATAAGTAACATAGGATCAGCAATACTTTTATGATCATTATTTGTCTCTGCTGTCTCACACATTAAGTTTTCTTTCTTGAACAAAGTATTTCATATTCCCTCTAATTCATGCATTGAAATCCTGTCCCCATCATTGACGGCAGGAAGAGGTGGCAGCATGGCAAAGGATGTGTTGGGTGGGTGGGATCAGTTCCCTTGCAAGGAGCCCCAGGGAGTTGCGCTGCCCCTGCTGGGAAGGACAGGAAGCGGGCTACTACCTGGTCACTGTGGCTTGACTTGGGTTGCTAGCGTCCAGATGGTGAGAAACAGATTTTGCTGTTCTCAGGCCACCCCATCCACACAGCAAGCTTGGCATGTTTGATACGTTCCACTTGGGATAATATATAAACATTCTGAAATTGCTAACCAAATGACTGCAAACAGGTAGCCAGCTGACTAGGTAGCCAGACAAGGGTTGCTTTGTTAGGCTATCAACTTTCTCTGTGTCACAGAGTCCCCCTCTGCTTCCCCTAATTCCTGTGATGTGAACACCTGGAATCACAGCGATCTATCCACAGGAAAGCTGTGTGCTTCCCAGACTGAAGTCAAGGCATGCCTGGGGCTCACCCCATGATGGGCTTGCTGTCCCTGTGCCCCTCTGACTTCATTTGTACCCCAGACACTGTGTGATGTGTTATCTCTAGTTCTATTACAGAATGGAATAATATGAAAACCATGTGCAAAAGCTAACAGCAAATAGCCTGAAAGCAAGTTATAAAAATTTTTTCTATTGAAGTTGGGAACTAATCAAGGATGTTTGCTCTGATCATTGTTACTTACCACTGATGGGGGAATCCTTATGATAAAGAGACAATCACATAGATGACTGATACACATATTGGAAAAGAAGAGAGAAAATGATTACTTTTTGCTAGTTCATGGTTTTTATATTTATAAAACAAGATATTTGTAAAAAAAAAGTAAATAAAATTGATGAATAAATTGGGTTAGGTAACTGCTATATGACTAATGTAAGAATCACACAGTTAAAAATGTTTAATAAAACTGAGTAAGAAGTGGAAAAAGAACATTTATATATGTGAGAAAATCTATTCAGTACTTAGAAATAAGCTTTAAAAGAAAAACATGAGAACTACATGAAGAAAATTATGAAATGTTATTTTAAGCAATAAAATAAGATCTTGGCAATTAGCAAAACATTACTTTTCAATGAGAGGACAATGTAATATTAATGTCAGTTTCCTCTATATCCTTGATGTAATTTGGAGTATAATACCAATAGAACATTAAAAATCTCTTTGGGATAGGATGAAATTATCTTAAATTTAGGAATAAGAATAGATGGCTCATCATGGTTAGAAAAAGTTAAACTTCAGACTAGAAAGGCAGGGACTTTCTTCTTGGATATGAGAATCTTCTATGAAGCCATTCAAGTCAGTCATTGTGTCAGTGGCCTGGGGATGGAAGAACAGACAAATGAATGGAAATGGAGAGCACAGAAACAGATTGTAGCATAGAAGAGAATTTGAAATGCAAGAGCCAGGTAGTTTAAAATGTTGTATGGGAAGGAATAAAAATTATTTAATAAAACTAAATCTAGTATAAAGTAAAAATGTACATATAAGTCATATAGAAATATTACAGGATAATTTAATAAATAAATAATTATTATGGTTTGTGTCTAGTTGTTCCCCCAAAGCCTCATGCAGTCATGGAGTGGCTTCTAGAGTTTGTGATTAATTTTTTTTTCTTTTTTCTGTATTTTAGGGATTACAGGCACGTGCCATCATGCCCAGTCTCACTTGCCATCTCAGTGTGCTCTGGGGGTGGGACCAGCACGGCAGGCTCGGGGATCAAACCCCTGGTCCCTGTGCCTGCTTGCAGATACTTTAATCATGATTAATTTTTAATCCAATGCTGGGATTATGGGTGTGAGTGCTACATCTGCACTGGGGTAGATAATCTGCTTACAAATGTAAGGAGGGGATAGAGGCTTGATGGGGCTCCTCCCTTTGCTCTTTGCTGTTTTCTGCTGCCATGAACTGCTGCCCTCTGCCAGGTGCCCCTCTGCCTTGGAGCCAGCTGAGAATGGAGTGAAACGTCCACTAACTGTGAGCCAAATAAATCTTTCCTTCCTTAATTTTTGGTGTTGGGTGTTTTGTCCCAGTAATGAGAGAAAAGTAAATGAGAAAACCATCATGAAAATTCTGCAAGAGAATTGGTGGGAAAAAAAGTACTTCATCTGGCAAGAAGAGTGTGGGTCTGTGTTCCTTCAGTCCTCCATTGCCCCAGGACAGTGGTGCTGGTGATGAACAAGCACCTGTTAGGAAAATGCAGCATCTGTGATAAGGCTATCTGACCTTAGAAAGCTAAAAGCATCAACACAGAAAAAGAAGGAAATGACAAGATGAAGAAGCAAAATGCAACCCAAACATCCAGCCCACTCAGGACAAGTCTAGAACACAAAGAAAGAGGAAATTAGAAGCCAGTAAATGGGGCTCTGAAATGCTGGAGCAGAAGTGAAAAAACAAATGGAAGAGGCCACAGAAATAATCTCTAAGATGTGAAAGGAACTATCAAAATAAAGATATGAAAATAGACACTGATAAAGAGATTCAGGAAAAATGATAGAAACCATGAATGCCAGACATAGACAAGAAATGGAATCAATGAAACAGATCCAAACAAAAATGTAGGAAATTAGAAACTCCACTGAAAGTATACGTATACACAGTAGATTGAATGAAGGTGGAGATAGAATATCAGACCTAGAAGACAGGAATGTGACCAGCAATCAGGAAAAGATATCTTAAAAGTTGCAAGAGAACATAAAAAACATTAATCCAATAGCTACAGGATGAAGCAAAGAAAAACAATGTAACATTGACTGGAATCAGTGAGAAAGCTGGAGAGAGCACAAAATCTGTTAAAAACCTCTTCACAGAAATGATGGCAGAAAATTCCCCAAACAGTGATAAAAAAAATTTGACATACAAATAAATGAAACATGTAGAATTCTAAGTAGCCATGAAACAAATGAATCTATACCAAGGCATATAATAATTAGGATTCCAGAAATTTAGCACAAGAACAAGATATAAAAAGCATCTGGAGAAAGAAACCTATCACCTCTAAAGGAAAGCCAATTAGAATGACAGAAAACTTCTTATCATGAATCCTAAAATCAAGAAGAATTTAGAATGAAATATTTCAAGTCCTGAAGGAAAACAATCTTTAACCCAGGCTACTGTACCCCAAGAAACCATCTTTCAAAATTGATAGAGAAATAAGACTTCCATTGACAAAAAACAACTCTGCAAATTTCTGACCACCAAACCAGCTCTTCAGAATGTTCTAAAATATATATATATATATATATATATATATATATATATATATGCCACAGTATGCCACAAGTACAAGAATACTAATAGAAAAAAGCTGCCAAGAAGAGAAAACAGTTAAACAAAGGGAAAGACAGGGAGCCAACAATAGGAAAATAACATGGAAAAAATTAGCTAATATGTAAGAATTCTAACCATCAATATAAATGGACTCAATGCACCAATCAAAAGAAACAGACTTGGGGCTGGGGAGATGGCTTAGTGGAATAAGCACTTCCCTGGCAAGTGCAAGGGCCTGAGTTCAATCCCTGGTTCCGCCACAAAAAAAAACCCCAAAAACAAACAAACGAACAAAAACCAGACTGGCAGAATAGACCAAGAGGCAACATCCAACAATGTGCTGCATTAAAGAAACACATTTAGGGCTGGCCAAATAGCTCAGTGGATTAAAATGCCTGCAAGCAGGTGCAGGGGTTTGATACCTGGGCTTGCTGTGTCACCCCCGCCCCTGGGGCACACTGAGATGGTGATTGAGACTGGGCGTGGTGGTGGGTGCCTGTAATTCCAGCTCTTGGGAGGCTGTAAGCAGGCAGATCACTATGAGTCTGATCTAGTAGTGAGATCCTGAATACCCTGTAGACCCTTCCCTAAAATACAAAAGAAAAAAAAAAAAAGAAACCCCCCCAAAACCACATTTAACCCAAAAAGAAATTCATAGGCTAAAAGTTAAAGGGTGGAAAATAATTTACATGCCACAGGGATCCAGAAAAAAAAAAAAGCAGAGGTAGCTATTCTATTTGAAGACAATATATTCCGTAAGTCAAAATGGAACAAAAGAGACAAAGAAGATCACCATATACTTGTTAAGGGATAACTCCAAGAAGAAGACGTAATAATCATAATTTTTTATGAACTAAATACAGGTGTAACCAACTACATGAAATAAATATTAACAGACTGAAAAATCAAACAAGCACTAACACTGATTCCCTAATAAAATTGTATTAGGGAATCTCAATACCCTACTCTCACAAATGAATAGGTCCACTAAACTAAAAAAGCAACAAAAAATATTAGAATTAAACTAAGCCTGTGAAAAAATGTACTTTGTAGATATCTACAGTGTGTTCTACCCCCCCCAAATCAGAATATATATTTTTTTCTCAGCTGCACATGGGATGTTCTCCAAAACAGATCATATATTATCTCACAAAACATGTTTAAGTAAATGGAGAATTGAAATCACCCTATACATACTATTTGAACATTGCATAATGAAACTGGAAACCAATCACAAAGGAAACCACAAGAACTACATTAGCACATGGAAATTAAATAACATTTCTGAAAACCAATGAGTCACAAAGGAAGTTAAAGATGAAAATGAAACAGTATATACAGTTAAACCATAATGCTGAGGCAACATACCAAATCTTATGGGACATAATGAAAGAAGTCCTACAAGGAAAATTTATAGCAATGAACCCACACAACAGGAAAACAGAATGAGTTCAAATAAACAAGCTAAAACTTCTAGAACCTCAATCTTCTAGAAAGAGAAGAACAAATAAAACTCTAAACTTGTTTGAGGAGGAAATTATAATGATAAGAGCAAAATTAATGCAACAGAGACTAAGAAAACAATACAAAGAAGAAATGACTCAAAAAGTTGTTTCTTTGAAAGAATAAATAAAGTGAATATATCATTAGCCAAAAAGAAAACACACACACACACACATACAAAGCAATTACGAATAAAAAGGGGGAAATCACAGCAGATCTCACAAAAATCCATAAGATCATCAATACCTTTTCTAAGAACCTATATTTTATGAAGATGGAAAACAAAGAAGAAATGGACAGATTCTTAGACACAATTGAATTGCCAAAAGTATATTAAGAAGATATGAAAATTCTAAATATACCAGTATCAGTCAATGAAATTGAAAGTGTAATTAAAAATTTACCACAAAAGAAAAGCCCAGATCCTGACAGATCCACACAGAAAATTTAGAGAAGAACTAATACTATTAGTGCTGAAACTCTTCAAAGAAATTGAAATAGAAGACTACTTCCAAAGTCATTTCTGGAAGAATTACCCTGATTTTAAAACCAGAGAAGAACACAACCAAGAAAGAAAACTGCAGACCAATCTCCCTAATCAACATTGATACAAGTGTCTTTAACAAGGTACTGGCAAACAGAATGCAGCAAATCATCAAGAAGATTAGACATGATGATCAAATAAGATTCATCCTGGGAATGCAGGGATGATTCAACATACACAAATCAATAAATGTAGTACGTATTAACAGAACCAAAGACAAAAATCACGTGATCATCTCAATAGATGCAGAAAAAGCATTTGACAAAGTCCAATACCAACTCATGATGAAAACCCTACAGAAAATTTTACTAGATGGTTTTTACCTCAATCTTATAAAAGCCATCTTTGGCAAACCAATAGCTAACAATATTAAATGGTCAAAAACTGAAAGCATTCACTCTAAAATCAGGAACAAGACAAGGATGTCCACTGTTACCACTCTTGTTCTATATAGTTCTAGAAATATTAGCTAGAGAAATGAAACAGGAGGAAAAAATAAAAGGAATAAAGTTAGGAAAAGAGGAAGTTAAATTATCATTATTAGTAGATGATGTGATACCCTACATGGAAGACCTCAAAAACACCCAAAACTTGTAGATTTAATATCCAAATTCAAGGGCTGGCCAGATAGCTCAGTGGATTAAAGTGCCTGCTTAAGGAGATACAGGGACTGGGGTTCAATCCCTGGTGTGCTGTGCTGGCCCCACCTGTGGGACGTGCTGAGATGGTGACACAGATTCAGTGTGGTGGTACGTGTCTGCAATTCTCGTGCTTGGGAGGCTGAAATAGGAGAATCACTATGAGTCTGATCTGTGTAGTGAGACCCTGCAGACCCTGTACTAAATACATTTAAGAAAAGATCCAAATTCAGTATTACAGTATACAAAGTCAACACTCAAAAATTAATAGCATTTGTATACATAAGCAACAAACTCACAGAGAGAGAAATTAGGGAAAGCACACACTTCCTGATAACATCTAAAAAATGAAATACTTCGGAACTAAGATCTGTATAGTGAAAATTACAGTACACTAATAAAGGAGATTGAAGAAGATATGATAAAAAGCAAAGATATCTCTTGCTTGTGGATAGGAAGAATCTACATAGTGAAAAATGGCCATATTTCCAAAGCAGCTATACAGGTTTAATGCAATTCCAAGCAAAATAGCACTAGCACAGATCAAGACAAAACATTCTTTAAATTCATTTGGAGCCAGAAAACACCTAGAATAGTAAAAGCAATTCTGAGCAACAAAGGTATCTCAGAGGGCATCACAATGTCACACATGATAAAATTAGCATAGTATTGGCAAAACCCCCCCAAAAACCCAAATCAAACAAACAAGAAACAAAGCAGGCTTGAGGATCAATGGAAAAGAACAGAAGATGCAGACACAACCCAAAATACACTCAGCCATCTTATCTTTGATGAAGGAGTCATATTCACTAAAAGAAAGTCTTCTTAATAAATTGTGCTAGAAAACCTGGCTTTCTACATGTTGAAGACTAAAACTAGTTCCATGTCTATCACCATGCATTAAATTAAGATCAAAATGAACCAAAGATCTAAATATTAAAATAGAAACATTAAATTGACTGGAAGATCTAATGGGCAGAAATCTTGAAAATATAAGTATAGGCAGAGACTTCATGAACAAAGCCCAGACTTCAAGGGAAATAAGTCAACAAATGGAATCTCACCTTATTAAAAAGCTTTTGCACAACAAAAGAAATCACCAATAGAGTGAAAAGACAATCCACAGAATGGGAAAATATTATATCCAGTTGTCCCCCAGACAAAAAACTTATATCTTGAACATATAAAGAATTGAAAAAATCACACCCTCCAAATTCAAAGACCCAATTCAAAAATGAGCATCTGAGATGAACACACACTTCTGAGGGAAAAGAAGTTAAAAATGGCAAATAAATACACAAAAAAATGTTCAACATCATTGATCATTCAAGAGATGCAAATTAAAAAACACTGAGATTCCATCTCACCCCAGAAAAAATGGCTATCATGAAGCAGTCAACGAATAACAAATACTGGCAGAGCTGTGGGGGGAAAAATGAACCATTCTGCACTGCTGGTGGCAGTGTAGGCTGGTGCAACTACTGTGGAAATCAGCGTGGAGATTACTTAAAAAACTAGGTTTAGAGGTTCCATTCAAGTCAGCTATTCCCCTTCTTTTTAATTCTTCCCAAAGAATTAAAAACATCATACCACAGTGATATATGTGCACCCATGTTTATAGCAGTACAGTTCATAGTAGTTAAAACTTGGAAATGGCCCAAATGCCCATCAACTGAGTAATGGATGGAAAAGGTGTGTGTTTGTGTGTGTGTGTGTGTGTCTGTGTGTGTGTGTGTGTGTGTTTAATATAATGGAGTACCTCCGCCACAGAAAAGGATAAACTGAACACTTCTATAGGTAAATGGTTGCAACTCAAGACCATACTCATAATTAAATAAGTTAGATCCATATGCATAAATATTGTATTGTCTCACTAGTGTAAGAAACAAAATCTGCATATGTGATACTAATTACTATAGATATTGTGAATTGGGAAGAAAGAAAAGACAAACTGTGATGGGGAAAGGGGAAAGAAAGAAAGGGAAAAGGAAAAAAAGTATATGTAGACATATGTGAGTTAAGATAGTTACAGTTTCTCTTAGTTCATTAAAAAAAGTTTTCAGCTAATATTCTTTGGACAAGATATCATGCCTATATCTTGTATTGTGTACTGTGAAGACAACAATAGGTAATGTATCAACTATTGTAACTGTCCTACTAACCTGTTTTGAAACTCAGTTCCACTGTTACGGTTATCTTTTTTCTCTTTAAAATTAAAGAATAGGGGCTTGTGAGATGGCTCAGTGGTCTAAAGCACCTACTTAGAACAAGCTTAGCAAAGCACAGGGACCGCGGTTCAATCCCCTAGCACCACATGCCAGCCAGCCCCGCCCCCTGGTGGGCTGAGCTGGCCACACACACACACACACACACACACACACACACACACAAATAAATGTTAAAAAAAATAGAAAAAAAATCTTTTTAAAAAAATAAAATAAAATTAAAGAATAAAGAATTATTTAGGCATGGGAAACAACACCAACAGGACTGAACACCGAGAAGTTGTATTGTGCATACACCTGTGTGGATGCATGTGTGTGATACATATGTACATTTTGCTCAAACAGCAGTGGTCATAGGGAAGGTGGTAGTGCTCACTAGTAGTAGAAAATGAAAAGTTTTTTTTTTCTTTTCTGTATTTTAGGAAAGGGTCTAAAAGGTGTTCAGTGTAGTGATTCTGGGACTTGTAGTGATTCTCCTGTTTACAGCCTCCCAAGAGCTGGGATTATAGGTGCACGTCAACATGCCCAGTCTCAATTGCCATCTTAGTGAACCCCCAGAGGCAGGGCTGGCACAGCAGGCCTGCAGATCAAACCCCTGGCCCCGTGCCTTCTTGCAGGCACTTTAATCCACTGAGCTATTTGGCTGGCCCTAGAAAATGAAAAAGTAATTGTGAGATATTGTTTAAAATCTATCAGGCTGAGAGAAAAATGTAGTCATTAAACCTCTTACTGAAAGGCACCCAGAGAAAAAAGTAGTCATGCGGTAGGTATTTCCAATAAAGAAGGATGTTCCGCATAGCCACCACACAACCATCTAGTTCATGGGAGTAACATTGTAGTATTACTACCATTTAAGCCTCAGGCTCTCACCAAGTTTCATAGAGTGTCTCAGTATTGTCCTTTACAGAGTTCAGTTTGTAATAATTAGCTTCATCTCATTTTCATGTCTTTTAAATTTCTTTTTCCCCCTCCACTTTCATATTCTTGGTGATTTTTGGGCTGGCTAGATAGCTCAGCAAACTAAAGCACCTGCTTAGCCAGGTGCAGGGACTGGGGTCCGATCCCTGTCTTGCTATGCTGGCTCCTGAGACTAACCATGGTGGTGCATGCCTGTTATCCCAGCAATTGAGAGACTGAAAACAGGACGATCACTATGAGTCTGATCTGTGTAGTGAGACCCTGTAGACCTTATACTAAATACATAAAGTATATACATATATTCTTGGTGATTTTGGCGTTCACAGGGCAGATTTGTTGGAGACTTCCTTCCCTTTGGATGTGTCTGGTTTTTCTTGATGATTGCATGCAGGGTATGGTAGTGACAGGGATACTACAGATGTGCCGGTATGTCTCATGGTATCGTGCCAGGTGCCGCATGCATGGCATTTGTCTCATTGCTAATGATGGATGCTGTGCTCCATCAGTGGTCTGTCACATTCTCTATCCAGAAGTTCCTCTTCCTCCCTTTCTATCATATTTGATGTTTTGTCGGAGGTCATTTGAAACTAGATAAATAGTCTGTGTCTCATTAAACTTTCAATTTAATCTGTTTTTACTGTTAACTATGCTGCTGTTGCCTGTTCTGTTGAATGGTGTAATTTACCTCTGTTATTATTTATTTTGATGTTCAAACTGGTCAGTGGGAGCCTCTGAATAGCATATATGTCCTGTCAACATTGCTCATTGTTCTTGCAGTTTCCTTGTTTTTGAGGAAAACAATATGGTCTTGGGTCATCTTTTTGTTTACCTGATCCCAACCTGACTCAACATTTCTGCAAGAAGGCCCGATTCCTTTAGTGTGGATGATATTATCTGGGAGCTATGGGTGCCCACTGATTTTCAGGTGACCCTTCTTCTCTCAGCAAGCAGGGAATATTGACCCCTCTGTCACCCCACACTCCTATTAATTTCTGTTTTTATAAGTTAAAAGTCACAATTTTGCATTACTTTCTAATCCAACATCACAGATATAACCTAGTTTTTTTCATCATCATTAAGTTTATTCAAATTCCCTTTACATTTATTTTTGTGAATTTTGAATAATACATTTCACTTTGGTCTTTTTGAGTTCACATTTGCCAACTTTAATCAGACTGAAACATAAAACTAAAATTAAATGTTTATCATTAAAGAATAGAAATGTGTATAACTATAAAAAATGGAAGTACTGCACATACAAAACATTATCTTTGCTTTTTTATTTATTTTATTATATTTTATTGAGAAACAAATATCAATGAGACAGTATCAAAGCTGATTAATAGTACAGTTTCAATAATTAATACATTGTACATTGTTATCTTCTTAGTGGTTATCCATAGTACAAGAAGCAGACAGGATATCCTGTCCAAACACTATTAGTACAAATCTTTCTTCTCATTCAATTAAGCGAAAGTAGCTGTATATCTATCCTAACTATTCTGTATATGCAAATACAAAATGGTCCTTCTTCTACATCTCCTTTTTTTGTTTAGTCCTGTCAGAGATGGTTATTCCATTGGCATCTAAATACTACAGGTGCATGAATTCAGCAAAACAATCCAACACAGGCCAGCAGGCCACAATAGTAGTGGGTTATCCATACAAGTTGTTGACTTAAGCCCTTCACAGCTCAGCATATTAATATGGCTTTACTTTATGTACCTCATTTTTATACTTATCTGTTGGATGGTTAAGACCAAGATAAAGCAAGACCTATATAACAAGAAATGTAACTTTTGTATCTGATAAGGTCAGTCAAATACTCTCAGGATTTATCCTGTAACCCTGTACTGCACTTTGTAGATCCTTTGTCAGTGTCAGCCATGTGGATGAGTCACAGCCATTGCTTGACCAAGTTGGTCTCTGTGAAAGCCTGAGAGAATGTTTTCTCTCTATGTGACTCTCCTTAGGCACACTATACCTAATCACATAACTCTGTGTCTCTATAATTTCCTTGATCAGAAAATTTGGGGCACCACTGAGTTATATATTGTTACAGTACAGGTTCTCCTATGTCCTGAGTCTTCACTGACCTTGAAAGGCTAGGGCCAAAATGTTGGCAACCTTGCAGCCCTTCCTTTTCTCCAATTTTTGGTCTGTAAACTTAGATTGTTAAACTTCCAGAAGAGAAGCTTATTATTACCCTGCAACATATGCAGTTCGGTTTACCCTATCTGTCTAAATAGCAAACATCTTAGGCATAACATGGAACAGGTATTTTCAATCAAGTATTGATATGTTAAACCTTAAATCCCTACAGGACAGGAAGAAAAAAAATTTAAAAACTAGGAATAAACACATATTTTTACACAGAAATTTAGAAATCTAACCATATACAGCATTGTAACAGGACAGTCCTGTGATGTTATTTTCTTTTTTCTTTTTTTCCCATAATTTTATTGAGAAACAAATAGAAATGAGACAGTTTCCAACCAAATTGGTAAGTTTGAAACAGATTCAATAATTAGGAGCAGATTCAATAATTAACACATTGCATATATTCTTCCTAGTGGTTAATTGTGATGTTATTTTCTTGTGTATTTTTTCACCTTTTATTTAAAAAAAAACGTTTGCTTGAGAGACAGTAAGGTAATAATAAGTATGTCATGACAAGAAGTACGTATTTAGAAGACCAGAATGACAGGCATTCCAAGCATGACCCTTCTATTACATATTGCTATTTTCAGTGCAGTTGCTTGATTCACAGGTATCAGCATATATAGTTAGTCAGGGTGAGAATCCTACCAATTAACTGCTAATTTCAAAAACCTGCTGTTTCTCAGGATCATTGCCTTACCCATTCTGTGCGTATAAATGTATGGCATTGCCCCTGTCATATTTCCCAGCTCTTCTGCTTGCCCTCTACTCATTGTCCAGTCCTCAAGTTCTCTCTTTCCTTTTAATTGTGTTATACCTTTCTATTTGTATTTCTTCTTTTGAGTTCTTATACTAGGGAGACTATATGATATTTACACATGTGGGTCTGGTTTATTTTGCTTATAAGTATATCTTAAAGTGGCATCCACTTAAATATGAAGGCTCTGAGTTTATCATTCTTTATAGCTGAGCAATACTCAATTGTATAAAAATACCCCATCTTTTTCAACCATTCCTCATGCTATAGGCATTTTGGTTGTTTCCAAGATATGACTATCACAAATTGTGCTGCTATAAATATAGGTACATATATATCACTATGATATGATGTTTTCAGTTCCTTTGGGAAAATTCCCAGTAGGGGGATAGTAGGCTTGAATGGGATTTCCACTCCTAGTTTTCTAAGGAGTCTTCACACTGATTTCCATAACGGTTGCACCAGTCTGCATTCCCACCAGCAGTGGAGAAGGGTTTCCTTTTCCCCATAGCCTCTTCAACATTTGTTGTTGGTTGATTTCTTTATGATAGCCATTCTTTCTGGAGTGAGATGGTATCTCAGTGTTGTTTTAATTTGCATTTCATGGATGGCTAGTGACGTGGAACATTTTTCATATGTTTATTTGCTTCTTTAATTTCATCTTCTGAGAAGTGTGTGTTCATCTCAGATGCCCATTTCTGGATTGGGTCTTTAAATTTAGGGGTCCTAATGTTTTTTAGTTCTTTATAAATTTTAGAGAGCAGCCCTTTGTCTGAGTGCTTCTTAGTTAAGATTTTTTTTTTCTAAATTTGTGGGTTGTCTTTCACTTTGTTGGTAATTTCTTTTGACCTGCAAAAACTTCTCAATAAGAGGTGGTCCTAGTTGTTAATTCTTTCAAGTGTTACCCGTGTGATTTGATTTTTGTTCATGAACTCTTTGCCTACCCCTATATCTTCAAGAGTTCCTCTTACTTCTCTTCCAGGAGATTTAGTGTTTCTGTTTTGATGTTTAGATCTTTAATCCATTTTGACTTTAGCTTAGTGCATGGTGATAGACCTGGGTCAAGTTTGAGTTTTCAGCATTTAGAGAGCCAGTTTTTCCAGCACCATTTGTCAAAGAGGCTATCTTTCTTCCAGTAAGCATGTTTGACCCCTTTGTCGAAGATCAGGAGGCTGAGTGTGTTCATAGAGGCTTCTGTATCTTCTAATCTATTCCATTGATTCTCAGATCTATTTCGTTGCCAATACCATGATGATTTTATTGCCGTATCCTTGTAGTATAATTTCAAGTCAGGAAATGTAATGCCTCCTGCCTTGTCTTTGTTGACCAGGATTGTTTGCTATTCTAGGTCTTTTCTGGTTCCAAATAAATTTTAGGAATGATTTCTCTAGGTCAGCAAGGTATACTGGTGATAGTTTGATAGGGATTGCATTAAGTCTGTACAACAATTTTGGGAGTATGACCATCTTCAAGATGTTGGTTCTTCCTATCCAGGAACATGGAATATCTTTTCCATTTTCTGAAATCCACTGTGGTCTCTTTTCTCAGAGTACTATAATTTTCCGTGAAAAGATCTTTGACTTCTTTAGTTAAGTGAATTCCAAGGTATTTCATTTTCCTTGGTGCTATTGTAAAAGGTATCGTTTCTCTAATTTCCTTCTCAGTGTGTTTGTTATCTGTGTAGAGGAATGCTATTGATTGTTGGGTACTGGGTTTCTATCCTGTTATGCCACTGATTTTGTGCATCAATTCTAGTAGCTTCTTGGTGGAGTTTTTTGGGTCTTCCAAGTAAAGTTTCATGTCATCTGTAAGTAATGATAATTTAACTTCTTCTTTACCTATTCTCATTCCTTTTATTTCTCCCTCTTGTCTAATGGCTGTAGCTAATGATTCCAGAACTATATTGAATAAGAGTGGTGATAGAGGACGTCCTTGTCTTGTACCAGGTCTGGAAGTAAAAGATTTCAGTTTTTCCCCATTTAGAATTATATTAGCTGTTGGGTTGTCATAGATAGCTTTTATGATATTGAAGTAGAGGCCTTCTATTCCAATTTTCTGTAGGACTTTCGACATGAATGAGTTTTGGACTTTGTCAAAAGTCTTTTCTGCATCAATGGAGATGATCATGTGGTTTTTAGATTTTGCTCTATTGATATTGTGTATTATATTTATAGGTTTTCAAATATTGAACCATCCTTCCTCCCTGGGATGCATCCTACCTGGTCATGGTGTATCATCATCTTGATGATTTGCTGTATTCTATTTGCTAGGATTTTATTGAGGATTTTTGCATCTATGTTCATGAGGGTTATTGGGCTGTAGTTCTCTTTTTTAGTTGTTTCTTTCCCTGGTTTTGGTATCAGTATTATATTTGCCTTCCAGAATGATTTTGGGAGGATTGCTACCTTTTTGATTTCATTGAAGAGTTTAAGGAGTATAGGGACTATATTTTCTGTAAATTTCTTGTAGAATTCAGCTGTGAATCCATCAGGACCTGGACTTTTCTTTGTTGGCAGAGTTTTTGTTACATTTCGTATTTCATTGGTTGTTATTGTGTTATTGAGAGTGGTTTTATCTTGTCGATTCAGCTTTGGTAATTTGTACCTTTCTAGGAATCTGTCCATTTTGTCTGTGTCTTCTATTCTGTGAGTGTAAAGATTCTCAAAGTAGCTACTGATAATCTTCTGAATTTCCACTGGGTCTGTGGTGATTATATCCTTTTCATTCCTTATTGCTTGTATTTGGATTTTTTCTTTTCTCTATTTGATGAGGTTAACTAGGGGCTTATCAATATTGATTCGTTAATTGAACTGTTTTCTTCATCTCAATTGAATTAATTTCTGCTCTAATCTTTACGATTTCTTCTTGTCTTTGGGCTCTGGGTTTGGTTTGCACTTCCTTTTCTAGATGTTGGATATGTAACAGTGTGTTTATTTGTTCCTATTCTGTTTTCCTAATGTGAGAGTTCACAGCTATGAATTTCTCTCTGAGAATTGCTTTCATTGCATCCTGTAAATTCTGATAAATTGTAGTTGAATTTTCATTGAATTGTAGATATTGTTGAATTTCTTGTTTAATTTCTTCCATAACCCACTGATTGCTGAGTAGGGTGTTGTTTAATTTCCATGCATTTAGTGTTTTTTTTTCTGATTTCTTTTGTCATTTGTTTCCAGTTTCATTGCACTGTGGTCAGATAATATGCATGGGATAATTTCCGTTTTCTTGAATATACTTAAGCATGACCTATGGACTAGTATGTGGTCTATTGTAGAAAATGACCCATGTATAGCTGAGAAAAATGTGTATTCAGCTGTGTTTGGGTGGAACACTCTGTATATGTCCACCAAGTCCATTTTTTCCAAGCTCTGATTTAGTTCTGCTACTTTGCTGTTTTTTTGTCTGGTTGACCTATCTTTTTGGGATAAGGGGTGTTACGGTCTTCTGTTAAGGTTGTGGTCTTGGTTGTTAGATTTTTCATGTCCATTAAGATTTGTCTTACATAGTTCGGTGCTCCTGTGTTTGGTGCATAGATATTTATGATTGTTACCTCTTCCTCTTGTATTTTTCCCCTAACCAGTATATAGTAGCCTTCTTTATTTCGTTTGATCACTCTTGGTTTGAAATTGAGACTGTCTGAGAATAGAATTGCTACCCCTGCTTTTTTCTGAGGTGCTGAGACATGTAGTATTATTTTCAATCCTTTGACTTTCAGCCTATTAATTTCTTTATGAGCTAAATGTGTTTCTTGTATGCAGCCTATTGTTGGGTTGTGTTTCCTAATCCACTGTGCCAGTCTATTTCTCTTAATTGGTGAATTGAGTCCATTTACATTGATGGTTATAATTGAGATGTGTTGACTTACGATTGACATGTTATTTACCTGCTGATGTTTACTCCTTTTTCTCCTGTGTTTAATTGTTTGCCCTATTTAATTGGTTGCTTCCGATCTCATTCGTGGAATTCTGATCATTTTGG
>NW_004524604.1:1964473-1966880 GCF_000260255.1 Octodon degus | reverse complement strand
CCTGTGTAAGGTTGGCTTTGTCATCGTGAAATTTTTTAGCTGTTCTTTGTAATGGAATTATTTCTCTTCTCCATCAAACTTGAAAGAGAGTTTTGCAGGGTATAGTAGTCTGGGCTGGAATTTGTTTTCATAGAGGACCTGAAGTACTCTGATCCATGCTCTTCTTGCCTTTGTGGTTTGTGAAGGGAAATTGGCCAAATTCTGATGGGTTTTCCTTTGAATGTGATCTGCTTCTTTTCTCTAGCAGCTTTCAGTATATTATTCTAGCGCTGGACTTCTGGATCTTGACTATTATATGTCTCGGTGTGTTTTTAATTGGGTTGAAGTTGTTTGGCATTCTGTATACTTTGGTTACCTGAGTGTCAGATTCCTTCCTCATATTTGAGAAGTTTTTTTGCTATTACTTGTGCCCATATTCTTTTTTTTTAAATTTATTTTTATTTTTTTGGTGGAACTGGGGATTGAACTCAGGCCCTTGCGCTTGCCAGGGAAGCGCTTATTCCACTGAGCAATCTCCCCGGCCCCTGCCCATATTCTTTTTATGTCATTTGTATTGACTCCTTTCTTATTGATGCTTATTATTTTCACATTGTTCATCTTTGCATCGTGTTTCAGGTCATGAATTATTTTTTCCTGCATCCTTGTTGTTGGCATGAGATCTTTTCTTATCTTTTCACTAGCTGCACCAGTGTCTTCAAGATATGAACCTCTATCTTCACTTTTACTCTAAAGGTTTTGCAAGCTTGTGATTGAGATTTTAAGTTACTCTGTGTCATTTACTCTCCTTCATGCAATCGATTTCTTTCCTGTATTGCTCATTCAAGGAATTCGTCATTTTTATAATCTCTTCTATTTTTTTTTTTAATCAATGTCTTCTTTAGAAGCAATTTTTAATTCTTTTACTGCAGAGTTTTTTCAGGTTGGGTTTCCTCCATATGTTTCTGTATTTCATTCGTTACTTCAGATGATATAAATTCAGACATTTTTTATTTCAGAAATTAATTCTGCTCTGAGTTCCTCTATGCCTTTGTGCTGTTGCTTATTTATTTCCGACACTATTAATCCATACATTTTAGCTGAACGAGTGTTCTCTGCACTTGTTCTGGGTGGGCATTGGGTTTCCTCCATGTATTTCTGTATTTGAGTCTTTACGTCAGATGCTGTGAATTCAGAGATTTCTTTTTTTGTTCCGGAATTTAATTCTGCTCTGAGTTCCTCTATACCTTTCTGCTGCTGTTCCTTTACTTCTGACACTATTAATTCATACATTTCAGCTGAGCTAGTGTGCTCTACACTTGTTCTGTGTGGGCTTGAGGCCTGAGATTACATTTTGCTCCTTTTCTTTATCATTTCATATAGTTCTGACCTCTGACCTTTGGTGTAGAGCTTTGGTGCAGTTATAACCTTAGCACCTACTGAAATTCAGGTGCTGATATGCCCAGTTCTAGTTCATGTAGCTGTGCCTGGCTTGGGTCTGGCTGCTGTGCTTAGCTCCTTCCCACTGCTGCCATTGGTGATGAGCCTGCTGTGCCCCTCTGGCAAGATATTCTGCTCCTGGACTAGCTGAGTGGTTTTGATCCTAGTCTCACTGCAGGGACTTCAGTTGCAGAGTTTCACCCAAGGCCTGTATGCCAGACCTAGGCTGGGTGTGGAGGAGTATGGGGAGGGTAGGAGAGCGCAGAAGCTCTCCCACACACTCTGAGGGCATGGGGTTGGGTGGGTATGTAGCAGTCCCAAGGCACAGTGGAAGTTCTTACTCACAGGGCAGGCTCTGCTGGCTCCGGAGGGGTTGGGGAGGTCCAGAGAATGCAGGGAAAGGTCTCTCTCATGTGGCGGGCCTGGGCTTGGTCCAGTGAGTGCAGGACCTGTCTTTGCTTTTTGGTAAGTGTGTTGAATTCTTGGCTCAGAAGTTACTAGAGTTGCAAACTGCACAAAGATCTCTAGACCATCTTCCTTTTTATTGGATTAACCAATTTATTTTTTTTTAGTTTATTTTTTCATTATCTTTATTGAAAATCAATAACTACATAGTATATTAAAAATTGTAGACAAATATTGAATTGTGAAATATATAAGATGTAGACAGCAAATTTTAGAGAAATATTTCTGAAAATTAATACATAGCATGAGATTAATAATAGATTGCCCATTATAAATAATTTATAAACTTAAATGAATATAACAATAAAAATTGTCCAAGATAAAAATGAAGAACTAAGAATTTACAGATTAGTCATATAATAGCTCACTCTGTGCCAAAATCAAGAAATTTATATTCATATAACTAGAATTCTCAATGTAGAAAGGGGTAGGCAATAAATATTTAAAGATTTAGTTGAACTTATAACACCACATTTCCAAGAAAAATGAACTTTTTGCACAAGAAATTTTAATAAAATCATACCAA
>NW_004524604.1:1962118-1964308 GCF_000260255.1 Octodon degus | reverse complement strand
GCCAAGTGTGTAAGAAAGTAGACTAATTAATTTAAAGGACTGAAAGAAAAGAAAAAAGATCTGTCCTCTGTATTTTATACTTAGCAAACATACTTTGAAAACTAAAAATAAAATATTTTCCAGTTATACAAACTCAAAATATTCTAATACCTCCAGACATAGCATATAAGAAAATAACAAAGAGCATAATTCAGAAAGCAAGAGAAGTTACTGTATGGTCCTGGATAAAGAATAAAGAGTTCTCAAAATGATAGTTATGAAGGACTATGTAAAATATATTAGATGAACCCATTTAAAACGTCATTAAAGGGGCGGGGAGATAGTTCAGTAGAATAAGTGCTTGCCTGGCAAGCGCAAGGACCTGAGTTCAATCCCCAGTTCTGAAAAAAAAAAAAAAAAAAAAAAAAAAAGTTTAAAAGATCATTAAAGATTTCTATGAAACAGTATCAATCTTATGTGAGGTTATACACATATTTTTTCATATATGTGTGTGTGTGTGTGTGTGTGTGTGTGTGTAAAAGACAAGGAAGAAGTAATATAAAGTCAATGGAAAATGGAAATATACTTTTTAAAGTTTCTAATACTATGAGAAAATACCATACCATGTCTTTTAAGTAGATTGTAAGTCAAAGATACAGTATAAATCTTAAAACAAAAATTAAGATTAAGCAATATTAAGAAAGTTAAATACTAATTAAAAATTAAATGTTTCAAAACAATTGAACTATGAAAAAGCTTTCGTGATAGTAAAGAATTACTAAGAATAAAACATAAGATAAATACTGGAATGGCAAATAATTGACCAGCACTTCTAACAGTTTTGAGATAGGATATTTTTTTTTTTTTTTTTTGCGGAACCGGGGATTGAACTCAGGCCTTTGCACTTGCCAAGGAAGTGCTTATTCCACTGAGCCATCTCCCCAGCCCCTTGAGATAGGATATTGCACAAAGTTCTAGTATGTGTTGGACCTGGACAGTGTCTATGATGCTTACTGGTGGCCAGGTGTCACTTGTGGGACTAAGCCACTGCTATTTCCTTGATATCCACCCTGTAAACCCAGATAGAATCATGACCCCTAGGGTGCAGGAGAAGTCTTTTTGTAGAGAATATTTATGGAAATACTTTGCTGCTGTATACAAAAGAAAGACTGAAAGACTGCTTTTGTACACCTTTTTGTTTTTCAGAACCGGGGATTGAACTCAGGCCTTTGTGCTTGCCAGGCAAGCACTTATTCTACTGAGCTATCTTCCCAGCCTCTCTAGTTGTTTTTAAGAGATCTTTTCTTATTTTTCCACTAGGTGCAATTGTGTCTTTAAGATCTGAAAGTCTATTTTCACTTTCATACAAATGGTTTTGCCAGTTTGTGATTGAGGTGTTAATTTCCTGTATATCACTTTGAATCTGCTTCATACATTCTATTTCTTTCCTATATTGCTTGTTCAAGGATTCCATCATTTTTCTATTCTGCTCTATTTTTTTTTTATCAGTGTCTTCTTTAGAAGCACTTAGTACTTCTTTCATTATAGTTATCATTTCTTTTTTTACTTTAGAAATTATTTCTGATCTGATTTCCTCTATACCTTTCTGCAGTTGTTTCTTTACTTCAGACGCTATTATTTCAGAGATTTAAGGTGTGTGATTTCCAATTTCTTCTATGCTAGTGTCTCCTCCATTTGTACTGGATGGGCTCAGGGCCTGAGAATGCATTTTGCTCCTTCTCTTTGTCACTTTGTATAGCACTGTCTTCTGATCTTTGTGTAGGGCTTAGATAGAGTTATTACCTTAACACTAGGTCCAGATCTATCAAGTTCAAGCTCGTCCAGGTAGTTGTAGCTTGCTTCTGCTTGCTGTGCTCCACTTCTTCCTGCTGCAGCCCTTGGAGGTGAATCCTCTGTGCTACTCTGTCAAGATGTTCTGCTCTTGAATCTGCTGGGTGGGTCTTGCCTCTAACCTCTTTGCAGGGAGTTCTGCTGCAGGGTTCCATACCAGGCCTGTATGCTGGGCCTGGGCTCTGGGTCAAATGAGGATCTGGTGGGCCCAAGGTGGTCCCACTCACATGCAGGGTCTGGGCTCTTGGAATATTTTCTATTTTCCTCTTCTTCTTCTTCTTCTTCTTCTTCTTCTTCTTCTTCTTCTTCTTCTTCTTCTTCTTCTTCTTCTTCTTCTTCTTCTTCTTCTTCTTCTTCTTC
>NW_004524604.1:1954952-1958047 GCF_000260255.1 Octodon degus | reverse complement strand
TGCGCCTGGGCTGGGACTGGTCCCGCCGGCGCAGGGTAGCAGGAAGCTCTCCACACACTCACCGGACCTGGGCTAGGACCGGGTCTGGGGGTTCCCGGAAGTCGGCCGAAAACAATCTTAAAATTTGTATGGAATCAGAAAAGACCCATAAGAGCAAAAGCATTTCTGGGTAACAAAAACAAAGCAGGTGGCATCACAATGCCAGATCTGAGGTATACTACAAAGCTACGGTGATTAAAACAGCATGACACTTGCACAAATACATGCATGTAGATCACTGAACAGAGTAGAAGAAGTGGAAGTAATTCCAGGCATGTACAACTATTAGATTTGTGATAAAGGTGCCAAAAATATATACCAGAGGAAAGATAACCTTTGCAATAAATGTCTCTGAGAAAAATGAATATGCACATGCAGAAGATCGAATTTAGACACCTACATCTCATAATATACAAAAGTGAAATCTGAACAGATCAAAGATCTAAACATTAAAACAGAAAAGCTTAATCTGGTGGACAACAAAGTAGGTGCAACTCTTGAAAACACAGGAACAGGAAAGGACTTTCTGAACAGACTCCCAATTGCACAAGAAATAATATTGAAAATCAACAAATGGGATTACATCAAACTAAAATCTTCTGCATGGCAATGGAAACCACCAACAGAGTGAAGAAACAATCTACACTGGGGATTTTGACAGCTTTTCAACATAGAGGACCAACATCAAACATATATAAAGAAATAAAAAAATTATACTCTCCCAAATAAAAGACCTATTCAAAAAATGGACAACCAAAATGAATGGACATTTCTGAGAAGTACACATGGCCAATAAATACATGAAGAAAGTTTATCATCACTGGATATCAGAGAAATGCAAATTAAAATAAACTGAGATACCATCTTACCCGAGAAAGAAGGGCTGCCATCAAAAAATTAGAACTTAACAAATGCTGACAAGGATGCAGGGAAAAAGGAACCCTTCTATATTGTTGGTGGGAACATAAACTAGTGCAATCACTGTGGAACTTGGTATGGTGGTTCCTCAGAAAACTAGAAGTAGAAACTCCATTTGACCCAGCTATTATCTCTCCATGATGTCATTCCTAAGAATTAAAGTCATCCCATCACAGTGAAACATGTGCGCTTATGTTTCTAGCAGCACAACTGATAATGGTTACATCTAGGAAGTAGCCTATATGGACATGAGTAGATGAAAAAGATAAGGAAATGCATTATTTATTCATGTTGGAATACTATGCTGCTCTAAAGAAAGATAAATTTTAGGCATTTATAGGTAAATAAATGCAGCTTGGGAACATAATGTTACATGAAATACATCAGTAAATACCACATTTTTTCATACATGAGAATACATACCCACACCCACACCCACACCCACACCCACACACACGAGCAAAATAAAAGAGAGGGAAATAGGAATTAGGGAAATGTTCAGATATTTCTCCAAATTCCATATTCCATTGTTTTAAAAATATTCCAATACATATGCTAATTGATTTAATTTATATGAAAGGTTTATCTTTTTTCTTGGTGGTCAGCT
The DNA here is from genome assembly GCF_000260255.1 of Octodon degus. Lineage (NCBI taxonomy): Eukaryota > Metazoa > Chordata > Mammalia > Rodentia > Octodontidae > Octodon > Octodon degus. The sequence continues at coordinate 1,956,483 of NW_004524604.1, read as the reverse complement.
CAGCTTGCTCTAGCATGGCATGTGGTGCTGGGGATCAAACCACAGTCCCTGCGGTTGCCTAAGCTTGCCTAAGCAGCACTTGAGACTGGTGAGCTGTCTTGCCAGCCTGTGAAAGGTTTACTGTTGTTCACTGCAAAAAACATTTGTGTTATCGATTTGCTTCTTTTCTCTAAGGATATTTTTGGTTTTTATTTTGTGCTGAACAATACACAGCATAATAACTATTGTTATTCTTTTATTATTTGACTATGAAAATATTTTATTCTTCCATGAAATAAAAAAATGAGAAAACAAGTAATTCCTGCTTTTTATAAAAAGGTTTCGGCCGTGATCCCTCAGGCAGGAGGGAAGAGGAGTGAGGAGCGATGGACAGGCTGCTGCAGCCAGGTGGCACTGCTGCTACTGAGCAAACAGGCTGAATCCCTACACAGTTTCTGTGTCGTGTCAGCTTCCGAAAACCCACAGCTTCCCTGTTGATTAGCCCTTTGGCTGGTTGTACTGAAAGTGTCCTCGTCCCTAAGCACGAAAGGGCCTGCCATAGACCATGCTTCTCTACACTTGAGCCTTGAGGCCAGCAGCTGGCTGGCTTCCACGCTGCAGCTCGTCGCGGGCAGGGGGAGTCTGGCCCACTGCCGCCAGCCCAGTGGTCACCTGAGATGTTTCCCTTGGCAGGAAAGTCTCACAGCTGTGCTGATTATTAGTGCACTTCTGAATTATTTATGTCAATGCTCTCTTTCATTAGTGTGAATTGTTGTGAATTGGTTGCAATCAAAGTGATTTAGGTATATGAAACAAAACAGTGAGGTACATTTCTTTAATTTAAAATGACCTGTGGGTTCTGCTATTGCTCCTAGAGCTCCCAGCAGTCTGGAATACCAGAAGCAAACATCACTTGTCTGAGTTCTTCCTAAAGCAGACCTTGAGACTGGTTAGAGTGAGAGAGTGAGTGTGTTTATTTGGGAAGTAATTTCAGGAAGGAATGTTGAGATTTGGGGTAGAAAGGAAGAGAAAGATGAGAAAGCCATGAATGGGTTAGGACTAAAGGTGACTGGAATCCATAAGCACCCCTGCTAAGAAAACAATGACGTTCTTATGCCAACCCAGTGTCCCAGTATAGGTGTAAATGCCCCAGTACCCAGCAGCCTGGCCCAGAGAACATGTGTGTGTGCTGGCAGTGGGGCTGTGGGCCCAGCTTCAGGGACAAAAATACAGCTCTGATATCATCTACTGAATAGAACCTTGACGCTGGGGAGATAGCTCAGTGGAATAAGCACCTCCCTGGCAAGTGCAAGGGCCTGAGTTCAATCCCCCGTTCCGCCAAAAAAAAAAAAAAAAAAAAACACAAAAAACAACAAAAAAACAAAAAACCCAGAGCCTCATACTTCCCTGTGTGCAGGTGAAACATCTGAGGGGCTTTTTAAAATGCTGTTCTGGTTTTTCTGCTGAGTTCCGGGAGCCCCCAGACCCAGTCCTAGCCCAGGTCCGGTGAGTGTGCGGAGAGCTTCCTGCTACCCTGCGCCGGCGGGACCAG
>NW_004524604.1:1942524-1954852 GCF_000260255.1 Octodon degus | reverse complement strand
TTTTTTTTTTTTTTTTTGTGGTACCAGGCATTGAACTCAGGACCTTGTGCTTGCCAGGCGAGAGCTTATTCTACTGAGCTATCTCCAGGGCCCAAAATTTAGTACTAATTTTTTTTTTTTAAATTTACCTTCTTTATGTTTCATGCCCTTACTGTAGGCCCAGCCCTGTGTCAGATCACCCCCTCGGCTGAGCGCTGCTCCCCCTCCAGGCCGAGTCCTGGCAGCAGAGCTGCCCTCACTCCTTGCCCTGCCTGTCTGGGCAGGCCTCTCCTGGAAGGCTGCCTGAGTCCCCTCCCCATGGTGCAGTGCTGCCTCTGCTGCCCTCACCCCTGCTTCCACCGTGCCTGCTCCCAGCATGGATGCTCATTTCTCTTGAGCTCATGCAACACATTTAGGATAGAATTTGTCTGGATAAGAAAGGGGAAGGAAGGAAGTAAAAAGAATGGAAAGGTGGAGAAAGAGGAAGACAAACAGAAATGGTTAATTTGTTTTTAATCTTCCTTCAACATATGCAGAGATATAAATTTAACTTTAAAGCTCTATTTAGGTGAATTTCACAGATGCTAATATACAGTATTTCATTGTCATTTGGTTCTAAATAATTTGTAACTTTTGTTTAAGTCAGACATTATTCATTTGTTTGAAACAAGATTTTCAACCTAAAAGTCATTTTACTTGATTTTGGTAGGAAAAAGTGCCAGTGACCTCTTTCTGGCTTAAGCAAGAAAGTCAACAAATACTTATGCCTTTAATATTCCTATTTAAATATCACCGGGGAAACGCATTACAGGACACCAATCAGCACTGTAAGCATATAAAGAGGAACTGTTTCCCCTGGACATCAGGACAGATTGCAAAACCCAGGCATCTTACAAATTTTTGTTGATTTATGCTGCTAGGCCAGTCCTAAGCTTTCCTGGAGGCTTCCTGGGAAATGGGAATACTTGCTGCTAATTCACAGCATTAGACATGCCTGTAGTTTTTCAAGGGCCCAGAATAAAATGCATGAAAAGGAAAAGGCAGCTCTGAGAAAGCCCAAAAGGCAGCATATACAGTGCATCATGTAATTTCTGCTTCTAAGTTAAAAAATTTATTTTCATTTCAGACATTACATTACCCTGATCACTACCTTTGTCTTCTCAGTGTGACATTATACCCTTGTTTGTATTCTGTGTCTGTACTTATGTGTAGATTTCCTTACTGGTCTACAGCATAAGCAGTTTTCAGGTATATATTCTCAGTGTGGACTAACGTACATATCTCAGAGTTTGAGTTTAAATATCTATTAATGAGCTTAAAATATCCCATGTTTCCCATCACCCCATACTTGAGCTGTCAGTTTCTCAAAATGGTGCTGTTATCTGAGTCTCACCCCCCATTCATATGTCGGAATCTAATTCCCAGCATGGTAGTCATAGAGGTGGGGATTAGAGACATTATTAGGAGCCCCCATGAATAGGATTAGTGCTTTTATAAAAGCGCTGCCCTGCTTCTTCCACCATGTGAGGACATTTTTACTACTGTAAGTCATTTTGCCATGTCAATATGTCATTGTATCTAGTGTGTTTAGATCTTGCTATTACAGCCAGAGCTGCTGAGCACATTCCCAAGCAGGCTTATAGTGTTTGCAGGCAGGATTTCCTATTACAGATATACTTGGCAGAGAAGAAAAACAGCAATTTGAAACGTGTTACCTCATCTAAGTTGACGCAGAATGGGGATTCAGGCAGGGTCACGTCAGGCTGTGAATCCTGGAGGTCAGTGGTTTTGTGTTTAGAGCCCAGGCTGGGAAGTGCTAGGCAGCACTGATGAGTGTGAGAATGAAGATGTTAGAGACCTCACCTTTCCTTTGATATCTCTGCAGTTCCCTAGTCTTCCCCAGGGTGTTGGTGTGTGCTGGCGCTTTCTACAGACCACCTTGGGTTCCCTTTCACCATTTGTGTGCGGCATCTGGTTTTCTATGCTACCCAAAGCCACTACTTGCAAACTTTCTCTGAAACTCTGATTCCTGAAGCCTGACTTTCTATAGAGGAAAAAACTAAAAATACATGCTAGTTACTTCCCCTTGGGATAGACCTTTCCTGCTAGCAGCTGAGTTCGGCAGCTCACTAGTGTAGTGTCTACACTGATTTCTCCCCAGGGTTAGGCTGATGTCACCATCAGGAGGACTGTGCAAGGGTGACATTGCTGCCTGGCTTTCCCCTTTCCTATGCTCGTTCCCTTTTTCTCCTGGTTTTCCTTGGGAGAACTTTGAAATCTCTTGACACAAACCTAATCTCAGAGTCTGCAGCTGGGGAACCTGATCTAGAGATCCATCAACAGAGGGGAAAGGTGGACATTTGTGGATTGAAAAGCAAAGGTAGATGATATGATTTCCATGGGCACTGCTGAGGAGGAAGAGGGTAGACTCACAGCTAAGCTGCCATGATCTTGTTGTTATGGAGACAGATGGCAGGGCTTCATCACAAGGCAGCATCTTCCAGGTATGATGTTACTGTGGAAACACAGAGCCTCAAAGAATAATCAGCTGTAAGCCCAGCTGTGCCGTCTATCTGCTCTGTGTCTCTTTAGCTAGAAGAGCCTAGTGACATGCAGGTTTCACATCTCAGTTCTACCCAGCTGTCTAGAGAAGAAGGCCTTTACCCTGGGCTTTCCCTGAGTGAGTGGGGGAATCTTGGGCTATTTTCACATAAGGTTTGATAAATTAGATGGAAACAAAAATCTTCCTATGATGCATGGTTTTCAGAATCACTGCTGGGAATCACATTTACCCACATTCATTTCAACCTTGGATCAAGTGGATACACTTTAGACCCAGCATTGTATGAAAACTGTAGATTCTTTTTTAAAATTAATTTTATTGAGAAAAAATTGCAATGTGACAGCTTCAAAACAGGTTGGTAGTAGAGTTACAACAATTAATACATTGCATATTGTTGTCTTTGTAGTAGAAACCTGTAGATTCTTTCAGCATTAGCCCCTGTGTTCTCAGAAATAAGAACTGTTTTCTTAGGTTTTGTCCTGGAACTGATGGGTGAGGTGATACTATTGGCCCCATACCTACTCTGCAGGCGTAGGAGTGCATTTCCAAGGAACATGAAAGTCACTGAAACCTCTTCATAAGGTCCATGTATCTCACAGGCTAGCAGAGGAGAAGAGTATTTCAGTCCCTTTTCTGTCTTCTATTTCTTGAATGACTTTCATCACTGAGTACATCTCATTGTTACCAACCATACCAGACCTCAGTACTATGTTGGCAAGTGAGTGTGTGACATTTCTTTCCCAGGCTTCTACCCCTGTCGATGGAAGGGAGATCCTGTGGGAAAATGGAAGGGTGTGGGGAGGCAAGGAGACAATACTTGATGACTCATATTTGATGCTCAGGTGCCAGCACTTCTGTGAACTGAATTGTGATGGTTGTGTGCAGAGTGCTTTAACTCTTGTGTTGTAATTGTGCTTTTGCCCATGTGTGACTCTATATATTGAAGAGAGAAATTCATGCTTATGTGCACCGTGGGTTGTTTGATTTTGGATCAGCAGAAAATCAGCATATATTTAGTGAAAACTGAGAAGCTGAGACCCAGGGACTGCAGTACCATTAACTATCTGGATAGCAGAGTAATAGTGGCAACTGCAATAATGATGGCGATGCAGTTGACAGTCACTGAGTCTTCTCTGTTGAACCCTGTTCTAAGCGCTTTCCATCTGCAAGCGCATTTGATTCTCACCCCACCAATACCATTGCTGCCTTCATTTTATGGATGAAGGCACTGAAGCACCCTGGATTTTAGATAGCTAGTGAGTAGTCAAATCAGGCTGTGAATGCCAAACCACTTCTTAACCACTACATGACACAGAAATTCTAACCACTCCAAGAGGATTTCTAATCATTCATTTCTTTATTCTAAATGTATTTTGTTGAATGCCACTGTAGCAAAGCTTTCTCTGACTCTCCTTTCTGTTTGTGCTTTGTATTTTTGTGATAAAATTAGTGGTTAGTGTATTTTGAGGCATTTCTAGATGCCAGGCACTATGTCAAAGGATTTGCAGGTAATGGATCATGAAATGCTTGAAGCATCTTTGTGAGGTGAAGAAAGGGTACGTAACCAATAAGTGTAGCATTATAAGGGAGATGCCAAGCTTGAATTCAAAGAACTACCCTGGCTAGTTTGGCAGCTTCTAGCTACATGTCATGACTGAGCCTTTACAACATGGCTAGTGTGAATTATAGTGTGCTGTGAGAATTAGTGCATGCTAGATCTCAGAGACCTTCTACACTGCCATGATCTGGAAGATGCTGGTTTCTAGCATCTGTCTCTTTCCAGGAATTCACCTAAATGCTGCTGAGACATGTTGGCCCTGGAGTTGGGAGAAGATGTTATGGAGGCCAACATATGGGGTTGCTGTGAGACTCTGAAAGGATATGGAGAACTTGCATTTCCTGGAAATTCCAGTGGCATCTTGGGGTCAATGAGCAGGTTGGTTTTGTGGAGGGAAGTGTTAGAATCAGGAGTTATTTATTACAAATTGTCTGCCCTGGTATAAACCCAAAGGAGAAAGCCATGCATGACACTGTGCTCTCTGTCTTGGGCAGGATTGGCATCAGGGTTCTGGTGCCTGCCAGGAACAAAGGAGGCCACTCTTCGCCTGGGCTGACTCATTTGGCCAGCCTGTCTTTTTCTGGGTGGCTTCTTGCTGTGCTTCTCTGAACACACGGGAGAGAGGGGTTCCATAGTCCGGATGCTTGGTCAGCTGCTGTTGCTGGCTCCCATTCAAAGTTCTTAGGGGGAAGAATATCACTGACAGGCTTGCAGTCAAATATTACACAGGACCATCTAATAAGTTGGTACAATAAAAACTTTTTCTTTATATTTTTTAGGGAAGGATCTACAGGGTGTTCAGGGTCTCACTGCATAGACAGGACTTGCAGTGATCTGCCTGTGTACAGCTTCTGAAGTTCTGGGATTACAGGCATGCACCACCATGCCCAGTCTCAGTCACTATCTCAACATGCCCTGGGGGCAGGGATGACATGGCAGGACCAGGGATTGAACCCCTGGCCCCTGCACCTGCTTGCAGGCACTTTAATCCACTGAGCTATTTGGCCAGCCCATAAATTTGTGACAGAAAAAATTGTTCTATATTTCTAAAATCCGTTCCTATCATATGTGATTGTCTTGCTGCACTCTTTTACTCCTCCAAGTAGTTAGAAAAATTATTTCACAATGGTAATCATGACCCAGTTCTTAACCTAATAAAACCATACAGTTGGAAATTTTTGTAATGGATAGTTTGATTTGGCTATTTTAAGATGAAGTTCTGCTCCACTCAGCCAGTGTATGTCCTGCTGCTGTTCCCCTGTTGTGTGTATCAAAATCAGTTACAGTGCAGTGTGGGTGAACCTGGAGGTCATTATGGTAAGTGAGGCAAGCCAGGCACAGAAAGCCAGACACTGTGTGGTCTGACTTAAGTGTGAATCCAAAATAGATGAACTTACAGAGCAGAGGATGAAGGTGGGGGCAGGTTGGCGAAAGGACATTAAATGCCAGTGAGACAGGTGGGATGAGTTTGAGAGATCTACTGTACAGCATGGTGACTGTGGGTAATAGTGATATATTATTTCTGGCAGAGTAGATTTTATGTATTTTCACCAAAAAATGATGTATGTGACATAATGGCTATGTTAATTAATTTGGTTTAGCTGCTGTCAACATGTATACTGTACATCATATTGTTTCACGAAAACATCGTATTGTACACCACACATATACAGTGCTTGTAATTAGCCCAAGAACATCCCTTGGACTTTTTCCCCTTCCTGCTCACACATATAGAGAGTTGTGCAGTAGTTTTTTTGAGGGGGAGGGCAGGAATCAAACTCAGGTCCTGGAGCTTGCCACGCAGGCCCTGCTCTGCTGAGCTATATCCCCACCCTTGTGCAGTATTTTGTTTGATGTTACTTTTGAAGATGGAGTAGGACTGTGAGGTTCTGGAAGGCAAGATCTGTTTCTTGTCTTCAGGTTCCCAAGATTGGTCCATGATAAACCTTCCACACATGTACTAATGAAAGAACAGATACAAGAATAGCACTGGCTTATATTTTATAATTGTCATTTTTTCTAACTTTCTCATATTGCTTTTTAAGTAACTTGTGCTTTGTACTGTTTTCTTAAACAGTGGAAAATCATAATGTAAGGGACTTTTTATTTTTTATGCATTTAGTACAGGGCTTACAGGATCTACAGGGTCTCACTATGGAGATTGGACTCGTAGTGATCCTCCTGTTTTCAGCCTCGCAAGCACTGGGATTACAGGCGCATACCACCATGCCCAGTCTCAGTTGCCCTCTCAGCGCGTCCCAGGGGTGGGGCTGGCACAGCATGCTGGTGATTGAACACTAGCCACTGTGCTCTGCCTAAGCAGATGCTTTAGTCCACTGAGCTATCTGGCCGGCCCTTGAGGAGATTTTTAAATACTGAAAACTCATTAATGAATACCACAAAACGTGGCATTGGAATTCCACCTTGCCCTGTGGAAGGGCTGTTCTTGGTGGGGCCCAGCCTACAGGGATACAGTATGAATAAATGGTATCTCTGAGGACAACCCCTAACAAGGGACGAAAGATCCGATCATCGGTAGTTCATTGTCCTGGACAGATTTCTGAGTGGAGTTACCTAGTTCTCTGTCACTATCTGAGTCTGGCTTTTTTCCACTTTGTGCTCAGCTCTAGACTACTCTACCCTATGCTACACTACACTGCACTACACTACAGTACACTGCACTACACTACACTACACTGCACTACACTACACTACACTACACTATAACTCTGCACTGCACTGCACTATACTACCTATGAAAGAGGCTTTTTTGACTTAATTAGCTGTCTATAGGAGCAGAGTTCCTGGACAGTAGCCAACTCTCACGCCAACCTTGACAGTAATTATTAAAATCTATCCACATCTATTGTTTTTAGCAGTTTAAAGCCATAAAATAAAGCCAAACCTTCAGGGATTTCCAATTTAATTCCTCTGTGCTATTTTTGTTATTAGAGAGTGACTTGAATTTATTCATATATTGCTTTATATATGAAGAGACCAGGTTGGAATTGCTATATTTTTACTACTATGAGAGATTGAAACCCTTGATATAAATAAATTTACACCTAGAAAGAATAAATTATTTTGTTTTCTTGGTTTAATACCAAACATTTAACATTGACAATTGCAATTTTTAAATTCCTTATATACTACAAGACATGGTTTGTTTGTATATGAAAATAATAATACCTATATTGAATATTTCCTATGTATTAGAAGCCATGCGTGGTTTATGTCGTTTAGTATCTCAAGGCTTACAGGAAAATTAAACCCATTTACTGTTGAAACTGATATACTCAAGGAAATAAGCAGTGTAACTGCTATTTGACTATCTGGATGATTCTAAAGCTCTTTTTCTTCATAATGTGTAAAGTTATCCCCTTTTCTAATTTTTCTCCTTTAATCATTTTTTAGTTCTTTTTTCCTTTAAATGCCTTAAAAATCAAATTATATGGATTTAATGTCATGTAAATGATGGAGCCTGAGACTCCTTTCTCTTAGCTAAATATAAATGTGATAAAAGACAGTGATATATTTAGTAAATATAACTTAATCTAGGATCGTAGAGGCTGTCACTGGCTTTTAGGGCCCAGTCATAGTGTTACCAAGTGATCTCCAGGTGTTTTGAGGCTCTGGGAACAGCTTTCCACTGTCCTTCTGCCCTGGGCCCTGCTGTGTCTGTGCTGAGTGTCTCCCATGCTTCAAATTTCCCTCTACCCAGGGCCCAGCTTTGGCATAGGAGTGATGGGGTAAAAGAGACTCCGTTTTAAAGGAGGGTCACTGAAGTTCACTTAAATTATAGATAAACTCACTCCCTCACCCTCTCCGATGTAGCTAACCTTAAGCCCACTTAGAGAAAACCAAGATCATAAAATATAAACAAATAGAACAACTTAGAGAATATGGCAGACATTAAACTACACTGCTGCATGACAGGCGGATGGTCAATAGTGTCTGGGAAATGTAAACCTTGTGGCAATTGTGTAATATTCTTGGAAAGTTCCTGAAAATCAGGTAATGAGGTAATGTGGATACTGTGGAAAAATGAAAAGTATATAATCTGAAAACAAAGTTCAGGCCAGTACCGACATCTTGTGGGTTCAGATTCAGGAGTCTATGGCATCAGTTGAGAGCTTACAATTAGATCTTCCTTGTTCCTCTGCACTAGTCTCTTTTGTGGAGGTTTATCTTTGCTCACTGTCATCTGATGCTACAGGAGTCCTGTTGAGGCTAGGCACTCAGTTCTCCTTGCAATACAGACTGCAGGATTTAAAGGTCTCTTACAACTTTGCAGGGGAAATTTGGTAACTTGTCTCACCCCAAGGTCTGGCCCAAAGTCCTACCTTGAGGGGATTCTGTGAGGGTCACTATAGTTACTATTCTCTTGATCTTAGTTCTCCCTGGAAGCCTTGTCTGTGATACAGGCTTGTGATCAAGCCTTTGTGATTATATTGGGATGCAAGAGGGTGGAGAGGGGAAAAAGCCAGTTCAAGGGTGCATGGTGGTCTCCAATGTGAGACACTAGGGCTTGATCCTCCCAGGAATCCTTTGAGACTTCTGTTGAGTGCTCCTCAAGTGCCTGGCTGAGAAACAGAAGAGTGGACTTCATCTTTTGCCTCTCCTCTTCCATTAGTCATGGGTCACTCCCTGGTACCACTCCCTTCTGACTTCCAACCACCATAGTGACCACATTAGCTGGTCTGTAGACATGGCCTAGCAGTGGCAGAGAATCCTAGCTATAGGAGGCAAGCAGTGTCTTTGAGGAACTCAGGTCAAAGTTCATCTGATGATTGATGATTGAGAAATGGCAAGAAAATGGGTGGGCTATAGCATGTGGGCAAGGAAGGTGCCAGAGGCAAGGTTCTTCTTTGGCTCCAGTGAATCAGTCTACAGCGGTCCAATGACAGGATATCTCCTAAAGTCTGACTTAGTAAATGTCCAGTTGTACCCCTGTGAGGCACTCACCATGCAGTGCTGTGGACATGCTCAGTTTCTCTTTCATTGTTTCTCATAGAGAATGCTCAAATCTTGTGGTGTGAACCCAACTTCATATTACACAAATATCTAGTGCTTTATGTAAACTTAGGCCTAACATTTTTCTATGGCTAAGGCTCACCATGGACATTATTTTGGGTATTATTTTTAGGAATTATGGTGGCTTTCAATGATTTTCTTCTGCAGATCAAGGAAACCCAGAAAAAGGTTGATGCAACTCCAGTACAGAACAGAGTCCACAATAAAGATGTGTGCATCCCAGCCAGGCAATGAACTCAGTCAGGCCCACTTGCAGTGCTTTTCCTACTTTACTCATGGCAAGAGAGACAGGATGAAGTGAAAAGGATTGCTTGGAAATACTGAATGATTACAGATGCCCTTATCCCATCTTCTTTAGTTGGGACTGCAGCTGCCCTGTGGCCAGATGGAGCCTCATGGAGTCATCTGTTCCTTCTTACTGTGCTCCATAAAGTTCCTACAACATATTACAAATACACAGAGCAACTAAACAAAAAAGTCAAGAAAGAACTATCAGAGTTGGGCCAAACCTCTGACCAAATGGGCTTAATATACACAGTGTTCAACCCTGTAGCACAGAATGTACATTCTTTTAGACCCCACATGGTACTTTCTCCAAATTGACAAGATACTGGCAATAAAACACATTTAAGTAATTGCAAAAGAATCAAAATTTTACCATGCATACTTTCAGATCACACTATAATGAAACTAAAAATCAATAGTAAAAGAGACCTTAAAAAGTATGCAGGCACATGTAAATTAAACAGCACACTCTTGAATGAGCCATGGGTTACAGAGAAAATTAAGAATGGAGAGTTCCTAAAATTCAATGATGATGCCAGTACAGTGTATCAGGATTTATGGGACGTAATGAAAGCAGTCCTACAAGGGAAGTTTATAGTGGTGAGTGCCCACATTAGAAAAATAAAATGAGCTTAACTAAATGACTTAAAGGTGCATCTCAAGTTTTAGAAAAACAAGAAAAATCCAAATCCAGAGCTTGTACCAGAAGGAAATTACAAAGATCAAAGCAGAAATTGATGAAATGGAGACTAAAAAAGAATACAAAAGTTAATAAATCAAGGAGCTGGTTCTTTAAAAGAATAAACAAACCCTTAGCCAAACTTACCAAAAAAAGAAAGAAAAGACACAAATATTAGAAGTAAAAAAAGATAAAATCACAATGGATGCTGCTTAAATCTAGCAAGTTATTAGTAACTACTTCACAAACATATGTACTAAATAATTGGAGAATTTGGAAAAAAGTGGAGATTCCTAAACACTTACGAATCACCAAAAAGACTGAACCAAGAAGACTTAAAAATCTTGAACAATACAATAGGCAATGAAATCGACAGGGTAATTCAAAAATCCTACCAAGAGACTTGGGACCTGATGGATTCACAACCAAATTCTATAAGAACTTCAAGGAAGATCAACACCAATACTCCTCCTCAAACATTTTAATAAAATTGAGAGGAAGGGAATACTTCTAAAATAATTCTTACAAGCTAATACTATCCTGATCCGAAAACTATAAAAGGATCTAACAAAAAAAGAACTATAGGCCCATTTCTTCAATGAACATGGATACAAAACCCTTAACAAGATACTGCAAATATAATGAGACAAATTACCAAGAAAATCATACATTATGACCAAGAAGGGTTCATCCCAGGGATGAACCAACACACACAAACCAATAAATGTAATTAATCACATAAACAGAAACAAAGATAAAAATTACATGATCATCTCAATAGATGCAGAAATATTCTTTGATGAAATCCAACATTCATTCATGATTTAAAAAACCCCTGAGGAAAATAGGTATAGAAGGCCTATATGTCACCATGATAAAAGTCATTCATGAAAAGGTTACCACCACCATCATATAAATGGGGAAAAACTGAAAGACTTCTCTTTAAAATCAAGAACAAGACAAGGATGTTCATTATCACTACTCCTGACCAATATAGCTCTTGAAATATTAGCCAGACCAATCAAGTAAGAGAAAGAAACAAGAGATACATATAGGAAAAGATGAAGTTAAAGCATCATTATTTGCAGATGACACGATCTTTTATTTGCAAAACACTCCAAAAAGCTCCACCAGAAGACTCCTAGAATTCATCGCCAAATTCACCAGTATGACAAGATACAAAATAAACATACAAAAATCAATGGCATCCCTAAACAGGAATAGAATGCCATTCACAATGGCATCAACAAGTTTTAATATATTTAGGTATTAACTAAGGAAACGAAAGACCTTTACAAATGAAAATTACATCAGACTGGAAAAGAAAATTGAGGAGGACAGGAGAAAACGGAAAGATATCCCTTGTGTCTCAATTACCTCTTCATTGCTGGGACAAAGTACCTGACACCCACTAGTTAAAGGAGGAAAGGTTTATTAGAGCTCATAGTTTATAGAGATGTCAGTTTGTAGTCAGCTGGCTCCAAAGCAGAGCACCATGGTAGAGAAAAAACAGTCCATGGAAGGGTAGGCAGAATGCAGCAAGCAGTAAGCAGCCAGCCTATCTTTTATTTTTATTTCATCTAGACCACAAGCCTCTTGGGTGGTGACACCCACACCCAGGATGGGGCTCCTATTTTCAGTACATCTTTTCAGCCACACCCAGAACTATGCTAATTTCATCAGTGAACTAATTTATTACCACAAATCCCTTATCCCAGTATCACACATCCTAGATCAGTGGTGATGAACCTAAGGCAGTTGTGCCACAGTAGGCTGTTTGTATCATTAAAAGCTCTAAAAAGTTTGCCATCACTACCTTAAATCCATCCAGCTCCAAAAAAATCTATCTATGAGTCCATGAGGCTTTTGGGGACATCTAGATACAAGCCATAACACTCTTTTCCTGGATAGGCAGAACTATCATAATCAAATGGCTACATTTTCAAAGCTGATACAGAAATTTAATGCAATTCCAATCAAAATATCAATGTTGTTTCTCCCAGAGCTAAAGAAAACAATCTTTTTTTTTTTAGTGTACACTTAATTTATGAATTAGACACAAACAATAACAATTTTTTTTTGTAGTACCAGGGATTGAACTCAGGACCTTGCACTTGCCAGGCAAGCACTTACTCTACTGAGCAAGCTCCCTGGCACTGAAAATAACAATTTGGAAGAATTAGAAAACTGTACTGTCATAACAGTTTTTTTTTTTTGCACAGAAATGCTT
>NW_004524604.1:1922016-1930065 GCF_000260255.1 Octodon degus | reverse complement strand
GATCACAAGTCCACTTTTTGTACAGCAATTAACCACTAAGAAGAATATATGCAGTGTATTATTTGTTGAAACTGTACTTCCGATTTGATTTGAAACAGTCTCATTGCTATCTGTTTATCAATAAAACTTTGAAAAAAATGCTGTTCTGGTCTGCAGATCCAGGGTGGGGCTTGAAATTATGCTTTTCTAGCAGCCTCCCGTGACACCAATATGGCTCCAAACTGTGAATAGCAAAGAGTTACATAATGTTTCCTAATCCAGCACAGCTCAGCAACATTCACCTGGCACCTGTAGGGATCCATTGTGTTTAATAGGGGCAATAACGGACTATTTAAAGGCTTAGCTTGTTTTAATTTCCATAATTGGAAGTGTATAGAGCATACTTACTTATTTTAAGAAATAGAGGAAGATAGGCTTCCCCTGTGGTTCCTGTTTTCTGGACAGGATTTCAGGCTTTAAAATGGTAGAAGTTATCAGTGCTGCTCTACCTCCACGCAGGTCACCCAGTGCCTAACAACAGCCTCTCTGGGACCATGGCAAGGTTTTCCTAAAGCCCTTGCTGTCTTCCCTATTTAACATTACAAAAAGCCAAAGTTACAATAAAAATAGCAACATTTTTGCAGCACTTCACAGCTTACTAAGTGCTTTCCACTGCATTATCTCATTATGTCCTTTGGAGGCCTGAAAAAAACCCTACAAATGGCACTTTAAAATAAATCAGCTGCCCATTAGGGCAGGGACACTGCACAGCAGGATGCAGATGTTCCAGATCTGATGATAATACAGGTGACTGGGAGGAAGTCTGCTGATAAACATATGCCCTGTCCTAGGGCACCTGAAATCTACATATATGTATATCAATGTCAAATGTTCTCTGTAAAAATATAACTATTGCCTGTTAACACTCTATAGGGATTTGACTACTGAAATGTCCATGGTTGATAAAAAATACCGGTTCTCTGGTCACACTTTATATTTAAGGTGCTTAAGTCTGTTTCCACCTAACTGGATCTGATATGCTGGGTAGATTTAGAGATTCCTTTGTATTCCCTTGACAGCTGCTTCTCAGGACATAAAGATCCAGAGGAAAAAAGACACAAATGCCAGTGACATAGACATGACTTCCCTAGGATTCAAAATTTGCTTTACTGTTCCTAAAAAAGTTTTATCAAAAAATCTTGTGCCTTTTGGTAATAACAATACTAACTTTTTTCTCTTACAGTGTGTAGATGATTTGTTGTTAGCTAGAGATCCAGGAGTTATATAAAAAGGGACAAAAAAGCTACTAGAGGTGTTACAAGATAAGGGGTACCACATCCCTAAGCAAAAGGCTTAAATATGTGTTCAAACTAGAATTCCTCAGGTTCACCCTGACAGGGAAAAACCCGTGCCTTCTTGAGCTCCCAGACCCAGGCTATTCAAGGGCTAGAGGAGCCCAGGACCCAAAAGGAATTATGAGAGTTCCTAAAAATGGTGGTTTTTTTTTTTTTGTTGTTGTTGATTTTAGGTGTCAAGTTTGGTTTTAGCCTCCCGTTTAGATTAAAATTTAGAACAGCAGCAAAAACATTTGAGGATGAAAAAACTCTTGAGGGCTCCAGCTCTGGCCCTACCAGACATCACTGAGCCCTTTTAGCTGTTTGTTCATAAAAAAAGGAGTTGTAAGGAGAGTCTTAATTCGGACCTTAGGGTCATAAAAGTGCCCCATGGCCTATTTGTCCAAAGACTGGACATTGTGCTTATAGGCTACTGCAGCAGCTGCTGTA
This sequence comes from Octodon degus, assembly GCF_000260255.1. Lineage (NCBI taxonomy): Eukaryota > Metazoa > Chordata > Mammalia > Rodentia > Octodontidae > Octodon > Octodon degus. The sequence continues at coordinate 1,928,302 of NW_004524604.1, read as the reverse complement.
TAAGTAAAGGAGGCTGAAAAATTAACTCTGGGACAGAAGTCGAGCATATTCGTGCTCCATGCGATGGAGACATTGCTGCAGGACCCTGGTGGAAAGTGACTCTCTGGTACTAGGCTGGCCCAGTACCAGGCAGCCATCCTTAAAGCCTCACATCTAACTCTTCAGACTACAGGCTATTAATCCTGCATCTCTCCTTCCAATGTCATTGGAACCCAGAGCAAGATTATATGGAGACCATGAGGCTATTTACTGTGCAAGGCCTGACCTGCAGGACATACCACTCCAAGGCCCCAACCTCTTTCTGTTTGCAGATGGAAACAGTATGATAATAGATGGGGTACAGGGGGTGGGAGCAATGGCTATGACTGTAATAAGGACAGTGTGATCAGAAGCACTGTCCCTGGGGACTTTAGCCCAAAATAAAGAGGCCTCCTAACCACAGGAGAAAAAGACATCAAAAACTCCCAAGAAATTTTTAACTTGTTACAGGAAGCATGGTGGCTCACTAAAATGACAGTGATACACTGTCCTGAACATCAAAAAGGCCAAGACAGTAGTGCTGCTGAGCTGGTAGAAAACAAGCTGCTGTGGGGGATGTACTGCCAGAAACACATGTCATGGTAGCACCGTGGGCCAAGTCAAAGGGGACATCAAAAATAGGTGGCACATCTTTTCAGGTAAAAGAGTATTTTTATCTAAACCCATGGGACATTTCATGATTCAAAAACTACATGATAAGACCCATCTGGGAAAGAAAGCTATGACCAAACTACTTGGCCACTATTTCTGTATCTCCAGGCTTTGGACCTTGTATAGCTCAGTGGCTAGCAAATGTGTGACTTATGCTAACAATAATCTAGTTTTTTGCCCACAGTGTAAACCAGGCATCTGCCAACAAAAAAACACTCCCTTTTGAGAATGTCAAAGTGGACTTTACTGAGGTCAAGTCAACTGTTAGAAACAAGAGTATTTGTTGCTGCTTATTTGCACCTTCTCAGGATGAGCAGAGGCCCTACCCTCCAGAGAAGAGGTAAAAACACAGTTAAAACTAATCACCCCCCGGTATGGGCTCCCCATTACAGTAAGCTCAGATAATGGGCCTACTTTCGTGGGTAGAGTAGTTCAGAGCCTTTCCAGTGTTTTGGGCCTAAAATGGAAGCTAGATACTATCTACTGACCCCAAAGCTTGGGCCAAGTATAGTGACAAAACCACACCCTGAAAAACACCTGTCCAAACTATGCCAGGAGATAGATGCAAAGGGGGTGTCTATGCTTCTGATGGCCCTGCTGCTGTCATGCTGTGCCCCCTACCAGGATGTGTTCACTCTTTTTAAAATCCTAGTTAAAAGACTGCCACCCTTGGTGCTAGCATTGGAGGGACTATAAAAGATTAAGACTCTGAGCCTGACAACTGCAGGCCTGACAAAGGAGTTTAGAGGGACTACAAAAAACCATATTAAAACAGCACCCACTCCCCCTTTATATCCCTGCACATGCTTTCAAACCAGGGATCAAATGTTAATCAAAAGCTGGAGGGAAGAGCCCCTCCCAGTCCAGGTGGGAGGGGCCATATGATGTCATCCTGACTACACACCCACTTGTGTTAAGGTTACAAGTTACAAGCTGTGGATTCGTCACTCACGAGTAAAAAATGCGTAGCCGAAATACCACCAGCCCTGCCTTCCGCGATCTTGTGCACCTCGATGTTCTAAACGACTCAGTCAACAAACAAACAAACAAACAAACAAACAAAAAACCACCTCTTCAATCACCAGGGAACACTCAACACTCCCTGGCTGATATTAAAACTAGAGGTAACTTAAAAACCAGTGGGGCCACTAGAGATACTGCCTTTCTGTCTGCTTCGAGTTCTAAAAACCCACCTATTCTGACTCTGATCTCATGCTAGCCAAGGGCTTAAAGACCATACCGACTCCAGAGGGCTCTCTCCTGATTTAAGAGTTCTTCTCCCAGAAAACACTGGGAAATTGATTTTACAAAAATGACTGCTGGAAAAACAACTGTAAGTATGTCCTAGTGTTGGTAGACACATTCACAGGGTGGCCTAAGGCTTGAGCCACTCGCTCTGAATCAGCCACTATAGTTACCAAAAAAACTCCTTACAGAGATGGCTCCCCGATTTGGCCTGCCCATTATGCCAGGGTCCAACAACGGCCCAGCTTTTATAGCCCAGATTACTCAAAATATGGGTTCTAGAGATTCATCAATAAACTGGGGACTATCCTCCATGTCTCCTTGGATACATAATCTGGTATCTGCCTTAATTGGACCTGTTCTCCTGTTTCTCTTGGCACTGACTATCGGGCCCAGTATCATAAATTACTTAAATATATTCAACAAAAAATCCAGACCATAAAGACCATGGTGTTGAGGTCTAATCATTAGCTCCTCACCCCTCTCCCCCGCAATTCAAATTATGAGATTTAAATGAATCAAAGATTTGATTCCCGGACAAAACCAGTGGGGAATGTAATGGGTTAACTGAACTTGTTGCTTTAACTGTGCGCGCTCCACCATGTCTGGTTTCCCGGCAAGCACAGTGCACCCAGGGTTGGGAGTGATATCCGCGATCGGGCCAGGGTCCTTGCGCTTGTGAGGCAGGTGCTTAGGCCGCCGAGCTCTCCACCCAGCTCCAAAGCGGAAACGTTCTTCTGTGATCTCAGAACCACGTTTGCGCTCAGGGCACAGTCCTGGTTTCTTTGGGCCGCACACACCGGGCTCAGGCCCCGCCCAGTGCCCACCCCCATCGGCTCTTGCACCGGGTAGCCTTTGGCCGCTAAGAAGATGGAAGCTAGAGGGCAAAAGTTTGGTATGAGGGTGCAGATCTGGTTTTGTATCCCATGGGCTTTGATCACCTTATCGAAATGAAAGTATAGATTTATTTCTAATAATATTCAACCATTCTATTTGCAATAGTTCGATAAACCTTGAAATATCCAATAAAAGAAAAATAGGTAGATGACATTCACGAATATTTTATCCATTAAGATGCTGTTTACTCAGACACAACAGATTTAGTAGAGGTTAAAAGCAACAGTTTAGTATTACTGATGTAACAAAAATCTGGAACTAAGTGATGCTGAGATTTGTTAATTTATCACTATGGCTGATGTATGGATTCGGGGTCAACTTCCCTGCTTCTTTTGGCTTTCTCTTCAGGGTCACAAAAGAGCTGTCCTAGCTCCAGGTATCTTGTCCTCCCACAGTAGAATTTAAATAAAAAAGTAGCACATTATTGTTACTGTTGTTCTTGTTTCTAATCATGGAGAAAAGTCAGGTTTAGAAGCCCCTAGGAAGTTCCTCCCAGTCCCTTTGGGAATACATTCATCTCCATCCCAATCACCAGTAGGTGAAGTGGCATCAGCATGACCAGCCTGGCTAATTGTGTTTTGTGCTCAAAGGCTAAGGCCTCCAGTATCTTGCTTCCTCAAATCTAAACAAAGTAAGTGTTTCTAGTGAGGAAAAAGAGAAATGACTTGCATAGGCAGAAATATTCTGGTGCACAGATTTTATATTGTTTCTTTGAAAGTTCCTCCACTTCCTTCTGCGATGGCTGGTCTCCTGTGTCAAGCCCACTGGGCCAAAGATACCTGGGTAGTGAGTACACCATGGCTTTTGGTGGTGTGCTTGGGCAGTTGTTTCCAGGACAGATTAGCACCCAAGTTGTGGGCTGCATGAGGTTTGCACTCCCCAGTGCGGGCAGCCACCATTTATGCCACTGTGGGCCTGAGCAGAACAAAAGGCTGAGGAGGGGGACTTACTCTCTCTAAGCTGAGACATCCGCTTTGCCCTGCCATTGGTCTTTGGGGGTTTTGGATTCAGATCAAGACTTACACCAACTGGAACTCAATAAAGCATTTTAGAGAGGTACAGGGGCCCTCACAACAGGGACAGGAAAGGTTTTGGTCATTGCTACCACATGTCAGACAGGCCAGCTTATATTCTCCATGTAGGTATTCTAGTCTGTGTTTCCCCAGACCCTAAAATGTGATTCTGTGTTTGATTTGAACTGGGAAAGCAGGATGTGGGACAGAGAACCGAGGTGATGGAGACAGGTGGGGAGATCCCTGGGATGCCCCTGAGACAATGTCCTTCCCCATCCTGAGAGTGGGTCCTGGCCACACTGCCCTGCACGGTGCCAAACACATCCCCACAGAAAGCCTCAGCCAGGAACAGAGCAAGGTGAGGGAAGCAAGCAGGGTGGCATGGGGAGCTGCAGGAACACCGGGTGGCCCCAGGGCTTCCACCTCACTGCTCCCAGGCTCCTTCCTCACTCTCGCTTCTCTCTCCCAAGAGCCCGGGCAACTGTCCCTCTCCATGAATGAGAAGCAGCAGAACATCATGCACCCCGAGTGCATGTACACCCCTGGAAGAAGTGTTTGTGTGGATCCAAGATTTTAGTTTCTCACATTTCTATCTCTCTTGATGCTCGGGCTTCTCTTGACATGCTGCTGCGGTGGATATGCCTGAACACCTTGCCATATCTGTTTGCATTCTGAGAAATTCACTGTGAAGGAAGCTATCTGGACAGAGTGTCTGCGTACAGTGACCTCTTACTCATAAGGTGGCTGCAGATGTCCTCCTGCTGCAGGCCCATGTGTGAAGGGAATGTAACTGACCTGGTGGTTCTCACAAGTCCCCTGCTTGGTGGGTCCTGGGTAAAACCTGAATCGAGGCCAGTGTGGACCTCGTGGGCTGCTCCTCCAACTAAGGTCTCTTGAGGATCTCAGGCTCTGTAGACGGTGGGCTTTCTGATTTCTTCATTGGCTAGAGTGGAGTCCAGGTGACTTCCTGCTGGTGGGGGCTCAGGCAGGCCTGGTGGGCTCTGACCAGGCTCCGCTGACAGCCAGCTGCTCTGATCTATCTCTAGGCATCTGATGTCATCTATTTCAACTCCGTTAGCTCCAGTAGGAACCCAAGGCCCTTCCTGCCATAAGTCCCACCCAGCGCGAAGCCAGACCATCTGCCCTGTAGCCTCAGGTCAATATCACATTGTCAGCATGCTGGTACCCTCGTTGGGATCCGGCCAGGTGGCACTACCATTATCACCTACCACAGGCTTTTATGGTACATTTATACTATGGGAAATGAACTGAGTTTTTGGCTGGGTTTGGTGGCTCATACCTGTAATCCAGGCACTCAGGAGGCTGAGGCAGGATTGCTTCAAGTCCAAGGCCAGCCTGGTCTACAAAGTGAATTCAGGGCCTGAACTATATAGTGAAATCCTGTCTCAAAAGGACAAAACCCAAAACAGAACAGAAAACACCCCCAGGGGCTGGAGATAGCTCAGTAGAATAAGTGCTTGCCTGGCAAGCACAAGGGTCTGAGTTCAATCCCTGGTTCCGCAAAAAAAAAAAAAAAAAAAAAAAAAAAAAAAGAAAGAAAGAAAGGAAAAGAAGAAAACACCCCCAAAGGAAGGGACTTGCTTGTGAGCCAGTGATGAGGGGCTGCCTCCTCTAGGACTGGAACCAGTTAGGCCCAGGGAGCTGCTGCCCTGCACACTGGCCATGTCTCTGGGAGCCTCCTACGGCCCACCCCTCCACCACAGGGCCCCTTGCTCTGTGCTCTCAGTGGTGCGCAGAGCACCAAACAGCCCTGTTTCTTGGACATTTTTCTTGTTCTGCTGTCTTACACACTCTTCCTTCCTCTCACTCTTTTTGTTTCTCCCATCTTCTCCACAGATACTAAGATATAGAAAAGCATTGTTTCTGATTATTATTATTATTGTTTTTTATTTTATGTATTTGGTACAGGGTCTCGCTATGCAGCTCAGACTCATAGTGATCCTCTTGTTTTCAGCCTCCCCAGTGCTGGGATTATAGGGGTGCGCCACCATGCCCGGTCTCTGTGGCTGGCTCAGCATGCCTGGAGGTTGGGCCTGAGTGGCATGTGGTGCTGGGATAGAGCCCTGTTCCTATACTTGCCTAAGCAAGTGCTTAGTCTGCTGAGCTACCTTGCTGGCCTTCTAACTGATTATTTTGGTGGTGTGGAAATAAGAAGTCATCCTCCTCAGTCTCTGTCGGGTCCTGCTGTGTGGCGCAGGGCCATGCTCGCCCATGATCCTGAATCTATGCTGACAGCTGCACCTTGGTCTTATTATAGACAGCTAAGTTTGGTGGAGATATTATATTATATGCAGTCAGACAGCAAGGGGCCTTCAGGAGTCAGTGTGGAAAATAAGAATACATCACAGCTGTGGGGAGATGTATTTGATTTTTTTTTTTTTTTTTTTTAAAGATGCTGTCTTTTCTCCAGCATAAATTTT
>NW_004524604.1:1867113-1921916 GCF_000260255.1 Octodon degus | reverse complement strand
TTGAACTCAGGCCCTTGCACTTGCCAGGGAAGTGCTTACTCCACTGAGTCATCTCTGCGGCCCCATGGGGGAGATGTATTTGTGAGAGGCCAGACCTCAAGATAAAAGACAGAATGATTATACTCCATACTTACCCTTGGGGTTACTAGCAGTGATTCACATTCTAAGTAGGTATTGATCACCTTGAAGGGGGCAGGAAGTTTCACCCATCCATTCCCTCCAGAATACCCCCATTCTGCTTCCATGGAAGCTTGATACTTGGCTTGCTTTCCTCACCATTTGATCTCCATTCAGTCAATATTACCTAAGCAATTATACTTGTAATCTTATTGGCCCACCATAGTTTTGTCTCACCTCATAGCCACCGTGGATCAATATTACCTAAGTGACTATACTTAGGTCTCATTAGTTTATTATAGTTTTTCCCACTTTAGACCCACCTCATCTTGTGATTTGACTCTATAAAATTCCCTTGAAAAGCAGGGTCAGTAGACCATCCACTCAGGAACCCCTCTGTCTCTCTTATAAGTTTTCTTTCTCCAATAAATAGATTCTAGACCTGTGGATATAGCTCAGCAGCACAGCACCTGCATGGCAAACACAAGGTCCTGAGTTTGATTCCTATTCCCCCCGCCCCCCTGCCAATAATTTTCAACACTCACCTTTGCAATCATTTGAGGTGATCAAACGTTTGCATAATTTCTGTCAAATAAAAACTTGTATTCATCATAATCTGCCTCATTAACTGCATCTAGTACCCTGTGACTTCTGGCTCTTTCCCAAGTTCAAAATGGCCATCAAAGGTAGATGTTCTGCATCCATTCAGGACATGGAGGCAGCCACAACAGTGCAACAAAAGACACTCAGGAAAGAGCGCTTCCAGAACTGCTTCAGAAAGCAGCAAGAATGATGGGATGAGTGTGTTCACAGGAAGGAAGAGTGTGGGGGTGGGGAGAGATTCTTGGAGATTTGTCTTTCACTAGAATACATTTTAAAAATTTAAACCTTCACCTTTGTCTGTGTTTGCAGTCCTATAACAAGCTGTTGTCCTAGCAACAGCCAATTCTGGGCCTGGCAGCTCTTTCCAGCTTGTGCTGCAGTGACAGCATCCTGCCAGTCTCAGAGGATGACAGCCAAGCCCAGATTCTCAGTCTGTGGTGAGCTCTTCAGATTTGCTAGCTCTGGGTCTAGGACAGCCCTTAGCCTGTGACCCCAGAAAGTGTCTTCTTCATTCTGCAAGCATAACTCTTGGGATACTGGGAGAGGCTGAAGAGCTTGAAATTTACCACATTTATTTATTTATTTATTTATTTATTTATTTATTTTCATGCATAAACTCTTTCTAAAGTATGGCAGTTTTCTTCTTTCCTACCTTAGCAATTCTAAGGATTCTAAGAATTTTTTTGTCCTGGAATCTTGGCCCATACCAGCTGGAATAATGGCTGAGGCTCCTTGGCAGAAGGTGACAGAGTTTAGAACTCTGCTGAAAGTAAGTTTAGGGTTCAGAGTTCTACTAAACTCTGTGTGAATTTCACTACAAGAATGGAAGAGGTCTGCGGGCTTACTGTCTGCACAATTCATTGAGACCAGAAGCAGAGAGTTCTTTGTTCTTCATCTTCTCTTCATCCAGAAGGATTGAAGTCCATTTGGGTCATGAATCCTGAATTTAACCAGCATGGAGCTGAGTAGAACTGAGTTAATCTTGTGTCTCCAGTGGGCTCCTGATGAGATGTGAGGTGTGGGTTCTGGTGTCTAGGAAGCTTGAAGAACTTCCTGTGCTTTCTTCCATCTGCTTACATAGGGCAACTGGGCTTGTCCTTTCCCACAAAGCTTCCATTACAAGAAAACACATGTATGTTGTGTTCGTAGGGGAGGAGAGACCTTTACATGGGTCTCTTTCCTCCTGCTAACTAGACAGGAGGAAATGGCATCTTTTCACATGGTTCACACTGCAGCCTGAGCAGCCGAGGAGGCAAGGGACGAGCAGGCTTGCTGTGGAGAGTGGAACAGCTATTGAGTAGCCTGTTCTCAGTTGCAAGAGGCTGAGCTGACTGGTGCAAAGGTTCGTGGCAAACTTAGATGCTTCAGTTTTTAGATCATTTGCATAGCATTTTATTCACAAACACTGAATGACTTTCTGTTTCCTTGGAAAAATAGTCGTCAACATTTTTTGTTTATCTCTCATGGGGTATAATTATGTTGTTATAAATACGAACACCCTCAAAAGATCTTGCTGAGGAAAAATGGGCTTTCCCTCCTGATAATGAGGAGAAAACAAGACTGACCCTGATCCCACTCAGCAATGACTCCAAACAACTGGCTTGCACTTGACATGGGCAGAGGAGAGTCTATTAAACATGCCCCATTATGGTAGTTTTGATTTATTAAAAAGCAAAAGTAATAGTGACATGAAAAACTAAAGGAAACATCATTGTTCAAATTGACTATAATTATGTATATAACCAGCGGGTAGACACTAAAAATTTAGAGTTCCTCCTTCCAACCAAGTCATGAGGGAAGGTGCAAGAGGCAACCAGAAGGGGTTCTCTGGGGGCTGGGCATTTAGAGAGTGCATCTTGCTTTCTACCTTTTCTAATGTCTGAGTGGCTGTCAAAGTTTGTCTGTGGGTTCCCTGGCATCTAGAGATTCTAGTTTGGATGAAGGGGATTAAAGAACAGGTTTCCCTTGAGTCTTCTGCCCGTTGGATTTGGCTAATAACTTCCACATTCTGAAGGACAGATGCGGTATCCTGAGCCACTGTGCACCTTCCTGCTCAGCCTATGGGTGTCCAGAGGCCCGGAAAGACTAAGATTTGGAGTCGGACTGGAGCTGGGTCTGGGATTGATCCACACAGGTAGCCGGGAAACAAGGGGACTTGGATACAGCCTCCCAGGTGTGTCCAAGGAACTGTCCAGAGTACAGAGCCCAGAAAGTTCAGGTAAGACCAGGGCTCTGGCAGTAGGGACAGGAGACAGAAATTGGGTTGAGGATGGAAGGAGAAAGCTTTTGAGGGACTTGGGCTCTTGCCTGTGGATAGGGCAGTAGCAGCAATAGTCTGGGGCTGTGCAGGGATGTGCTTGGGCCTCCCTGTTGGGCTGTTACTGTTAGCAGACGTTGAGAGCATGTGTGAACCGGAGAGCTGGACATCATATTGTCTCGAGGTCCTCCCCTCTTCCTGCCCTGCCTGAGGATGCGACTCTGACCCAACATGTGCTTCACAACTTGCTTTCAACAAGGACTCAAAATCATTTCCTCTAAAATTTAATATAATTTAACAGTCCTGAATAGGTCCAGCTTCACGTGCACATCTGTTTGTGTATCCTACATGCCTATCATTGGGATTTCAGTCTCCTGGCAACTTTCCTTTCCCACAAAGCTTCCATTGCAAGAAAACACATGCGTTTTGTGTTCGTAGGGGAGGAGAGACCTTCACTTTGGTCTCTTTCCTCCTGCTAACTAGACAGGAGGAATGGCATCTTTTCACATGGTTCACACTGCTGCCTGAGCAGCAGAGGAGACAAGGGACGTGCAGGCTTGCTGTGGAGAGTGGAACAGCTATTGAGTAGCTTGTTCTCAGCTGCAAGAGGCTGAGCTGACTGGTGTAAGGCTTTCTCCTTCCATCCTCAACCCAACTTCTGTCTCCTGTCCCTACTGCCAGAGCCCTAGTCTTATTTGACCCCTCTGGGCTCTGTACTCTGGGCAGTTCCTTGGACACACCTGGGAGGCTGTATCCATGTCCCCTTGTTTCCCGGCTGCCTGTGTGGATCAATCCCAGACTCAGCTCCAGTCCAACTCCAAATCTGAATCTGTCCAGGCCCCTGGACACCCATAGGCTGAGCAGGAAGGTGCACAGTGCCTCATATTATTCTGAGGGCCACATGGCAGTGCAGCAGCTCCCTGGCCCATGGTCTGAAGTCATGCAGATCCACAAGACTTCCTGGGGTGAGGGGCGCAGCTGCAGAGGTTGGTTCTGCCCACTGCGTTGCCTGCTCAGGAGCATCACCCCCTATTAAGGTTTACTAAGTATTTCCCTTCAAAGGCGTGTGAGGAGTAGAGTCCTCTGCCGAGGTCGCCTCTGGCTGAGCTCAGTACTCCACTGGGGAGTACTTCCTGCTGCCCATGGCTAGCTCACAGCTGCAGAGAGCACTCTGACCACCAGCCAGTCACTTTAGCATAAGGCTAAAGGACACACAGAATAGGATCTTACTGTGCATTTCTGTTGTAGTAGGTCTAAAATTCTCCAAAGCCTCATGTATCTGGAAATGGTGGCATAGCTGGCTGGGGAGGTGGCATCTGGCCACAGGAGAGGGGTCACTGGCAGTGTGGCCTGGAAAGGTGCATCTCCTTCTCAGGCCCTCCCTTCCCTCTGTGCCTCCTGTCTGCCATGCAGTGGGCAGCTGCCCTCCTCCAGGGCCCTCTGTGATGACGTCCTGCGTTGGAGCTGACTGTGACTGAAACGTGAGCCAGAGTAGACCTCTGCTTCCTTAATGGTGGGCATTGGGCATTTTTGTCCCAGCAACGAGGGAAGCAATTCCAACAATTTAAGTTAACTAACTATTTTGCAGCACTGGCACTGAACCCAAAGCCTCACGCATGCTAGATAGGCATTCTGCCACTGAGCTACCTCTCTTTTTATTTTTGATTCTTTTATTGATGCATAGAAACATACAAATTTTGCTTAATAATGGATCCCATGTGATATATATATATTTCTATATTGATATAGTATATTATACTTTATCTATATTTTAGTATAGTGTTTAAATGGGGCTAAACATACCTCAATTGTTTATTTTTAAAAATTTTTAAAATTTTTTTGCATTTTAGGAAAGAGTCTACAGGGTGTTCAGGGTCTCACTACTAGATTGGACTTGTAGTGATCTGCCTGTTTACAGCCTCCCAAGAGCTGACCTCAATTGTTTATCATGTCTCCATAATAAAGACTTTCAATATTCTTTGTGCTAGTTTTTCAAAATATTGATACTCGGGACATAGGAGAACCTGTACTGTAACAACATGTAACTCAGTTGTGCTCCAAATTTTCTGATCAAGAAGATTATGGAGCCACAGAGGAATGTGTTCGATGAAGTATAGTGTGCCTGAGGAGAATCACATGGAGAGAAAAAACATTTTCTCAGGCTTTCACAGAGAGCAAATTGGTCAAGCAATGGCCGTGACTCATCCTCATGTCAGACACTGACAAAAGGATGTACAAAGGGTGGTTCAGGGCTACAGGATAAATCCTGAGAGTACTTGGCTGACCTTATCAGATACAAAAGTTACATTTCTTGTTATATAGGTCTTGCTATATCTTGGTCTTAACCATCCAGCAGAAAAGTATAAAAATGAGGTATATAAAGTAAAGCCATATTAATACAATGAGCTGTAAAAGGCTCAAGTCAATAACTTCTGAGGCTAACCCACTAATATTTTAGACTGCTAGACAGTGTTAGATTGTTTAGTTGAATTCAAACACCTATAATATTTAGATGCCAATAGAATACTCACTTCTGACAGACAATAAAAAAGGATATGAAGGAAAGATCATTTTGTATTTATATATACAAAATAGGATAAATTTACAGCTACTTTCACTTAATTCAATGAGAAGAAAGAGGTGTATTAACAGTGTTTGGACAGAATATCCTGTCTGCTTCTTATACTATGGATAACCACTAAGCAGATAACAATGTACACTGTATTGATTATCAAAACTGTCCTATTAATCAGCTGTGAAAAAACTCAAAATATTGATTACATATTTGTTATCCATATTTACCTCACTATGCAACACCACACCAGAATTTCTTGCTCCTTGTTTAATTTTTTAAAAAATATTTATTTATTTATTTATTTATTTGATACAGGGTCTCACTATGCAACTTGGACTCAGTGATCCTCCTTCCTCAGCCTCTCCAGCGCTGGAATTACAGGCCTGCATCACCATGCCCAGTTTCAGTGAGCAGCACGGCCTGCCTGGGGTTCTGGGACTGGCATAGCATGTGGTACCAGGGATCAAACCAGAGTCCTTGTGCTTGCCAGGAAGGCTCTTAGACCTCCAAGTGATCTCCCCAGCCCTTTTTGCTCCTTTGAAACTACAACTTATCAATTTTTCCCTAACTCCTTTCCTCCTACTTCCTTCAGATTCAGTAACCACCATACTAGTTTTCTTTTTCTTTATATTTTTCATCTATGAATGGGATCATATGAGACATGTCTTTCTGTGCCTGACTTATTCAGTTAATCTAAGAATCTCCACTTCTACCCATATTGTTGCAAATGACAGGCTTTCATTGATTCATATGGCTTTGTAGTATTGGAGTATAGGTACATTTTCTTTATCAGTTTATCAGTTAATGGACACTCAGGTTGATTCCATAATTTGGCAATTGTGAATAGTTCTACAATAAGTGCAGGTGTGCATGCATTGGTTTTATATATTTATTTCATTTCCTTTGGATACATGCCCAGTGAAGGGACTCTAGATTATATGATAGCTCTGTTTTTAATTTTTTGAGATGTCTCCATACTATTTTATATAATGCACACTAAAAATAGAAATTTAAATTGCAAAAGAAATTATAGCTGTATTGTAGCTCTATCTTTTGACAGCTTAGAAAACGAGGCCTCAGAGACCAGAGCCTGGTGTCTCCTGGTGTTCAGACCTGGGACCATCAGCCATGGCTAGTTGAAGCTTCTGGAACCATTGTTCCTCCAGAACTCCCTTAGCTGCTGGGTAAAGAGATGCAAAGAGTTGCCTGAGGCAGGAGTTTGGATTCCTTGGTTATGGGGCATGCTGTGGAGTTTGGCTGGTCCTTGACCTCTTGCTATAGGAAACTGCAGGTGGTCCCCACTCCACAGGGAAAATTTGTCCAGAGAAAACCAAGCATGCTACAAAATCAGTTAAGTTCCAGGACACTGAGAAGACAGAAGAATTTGGCTTACTCTGATAATGTCTGGTTTTTATTGCTTGGAATTTGAGGCTGTAAAGGGATTTGGGGTAGGATGTCTGCAGGTCTTGAGGCAAAGCAGTGTCAGAGTCAGTCGTAGGTCCTTGGGCTTCTGATGGACTCTTACTCCAGGAATTTTTATCTCTACAGTGCTACCTCTAATTCTCATGTTCTATTATGTGCCTTAAATTTGTCTTCCTGACAGCCAACCCTTCTTCTTTCTCCCTACCTCCTCATTTAAAAATTTTCTTTTCTCCTTTTTTTAAAAAAGAGTGAATTTATTTCTCAAAGCTGTTTTTCTTATAATTTTAAAAATGATTTTAAAGTGCTAAGTATGATATTAGGAGGAAAGTTCTATTTTTAAATTTTTTAAAAAATAATTTTATTGAGAAACAAATAGCAAGGAGACAGTTTCAAAACCAATTACTAGCACAGTTTCAATAATTAATACATTGCATGTTGTTGTCTTAGTGGTTATTCATTGTACAAGATGCAGACCTGATATCCTGTCCACAAACACTATTAGAAAAAATCTCTCTATTCACTGAATTAAGAGAATGCAGCTGTATATCTACCCTAACTATTTTGAGTATACAGATACAAAATGGTCATTCATTTGTACCCCCCTTTTTTGGTTAGTTTTGTCAGAGCAGACATTCCATTGTCCTTTAAATACTGTACATGTGTGAATTCAGCAAAATATTCCAATATAGTCCAGTATTCCATAATAGTAGTTGGTTTTCTGTAGACTGGAAATGTCAGAAGTTGTTGAGTTGAGCCTTTTACAGCTCAACATATTAATATGGCTTTACTTTTTATACTTCATTTTTATACTTTTCTGCTGGATGGTTAAGACCAACATAAAGCAAGACCTATATAACAAGAAATGTAACTTTTGCATCTGATAAGGTCAGTAAAATCCCCTCATGATTTATCCTTAAACCCTGTACCCTAGTTTGTGGATCCTTTGTGAGTGTCAGCCATGTGGATGAGTCACAGCCATTTCTTGGCCAATTTGCTCGCTGTGAAAGCCTGAGAGAATGTTTTCTCTCCATATGACTCTCCTTAGGCACACTCTACATCATCAATCACTTTCCTCTCTGGCCCCATAATCTCCTTAATCAGAAAATTTGGGACATAACTGAGTTACATGATATTATAGTACAGGATCTCCTATGTCCTGAGTCTTCACTGACTTTGAAAGGCTAGGGCCAAAATGTTAGCTGTCTTTGCAGCCCTTCTTTTTCCCTAATTTTTGGTCTGCAAACTTAAGTTGTTAACCCTCCAGAAGAGAAGCTTATTATTATTACCCTTCAACATAGGCAGTTAACCTTAACCTCACTATGTGTCTGAATATCAAACATCTTAGGCATAATATGGAACAAGTATTTTCCATCAAGTATTGATATGTTAAACTTTAAGTCCCTCCAGAATATGAAGAAAAAATTAAAAAATTAAAAAAATTAAAAAAGAGGAATAAACAGTTGCATATTTTTTATTCAGGAATTTAGAAATCTAAGCATAGACAGCCTTGTAGCAGGACAATCCTGTGACTTTTTTTTTATTATCTCTGGTGTTCATTTATTACCCTTTTTTTTTTTTTTAAAAAAAAAACACTTAAGAGAGACAGTATGGCAGTAATTGGTATGTCATGACAAGAAGTAAGTATCTAGAAGACCAGAATGACAGGCATTCCAAGCATGACCCGACCTCTACACATTGCTATCTTCAGTGCAGTTCCTTAGTTCACAGGTATTAGCATACACAGTTAGAGTGAGAATTCTACCAATTAATGGCTAGTTTCAAAAACATGCTGAAGATTCTCAGGATCATTGCCTTACCTCTCTTGTGCATATAAATGTATGGCTTTGCCCCTGTCATGTTTCCTAGCCATCTCTTCATTGTCTAATCCTCAAGTTGTTGCTTTCCTTTTAATTGTGTTATATCTTTCTATTTTTATTTCTTCTTTTGAGTTCTTATACTAGGGAGACTATATGATTTTGCACATGTGGGTCTGGTTTATTTCACTTGTGAGTATATCTTCAAGTGGCATCCACTTAAATATAAAGGCTACAAGTTTATCTTTCTTTATAGCTGTGTAATACTCCATTGTATGAAAATACCACATCTTTTTCATCCATTCCTCAGGTGACGGGCATTTTGGTTGTTTCCAAGATTTGACTATCACAAATTGTGCTGCTATAAACATTGGTATGCTTAGATCACTATGATATGACATTTTCAGTTCCTCTGGGAAAATTCACAGTAGGGTGATAGCTTGTTTGAATGGGATTTCCAGTCCTAGTTTTTTAAGGAGTCTCCACACTGATTTCCATAATGGTTGCACCAGTCTACATTCCCACCAGCTGTGGAGAAAGGTTCCTTTTTTCCCCACAGCCTCTCCAACATTTGTTGTTGGTTGATTTCTTGAGAAGGTTTTGCATGTCAAAAGAAATTACCAACAAAGTGAAAAGACAACCCACAATTTTGGAAAAAATCTTGACTAATAAGCAGTCATTCAAAGATCTGCTCTCTAGAATTTATAAAGAACTAAAAAACATTAGGACCCTAAAATTTAAAGACCCAATCCAGAAATGGGCATCCGAGATGAACACACGCTTCTCAGAGGATAAAATTAAAGAAGCAAATAAATATATGAAAAAGTGCTCCACATCACTAGCCATCTGCGAAATGCAAATTAAAACAACACTGAGATAACTTCTCACCCCAGAAAGAACTGTTTTCTCCTTCTTTTAACCTTTAAGCATTTGCATTCACCAGTTGCCTGGAACTATGCCATTTTGGGAAAGACAAAAATGAATAAATGTCAGTTTTGCCATCTTAATTCTTAAGCTTTAAACAATTTCCCATTGACACATAGAGTAAGTTTCACCTAAGGGCTGTGCTGGTGAATCCTGATGGCACCATGACTGGATCAGGCAGTTCTTGGAAGGGTGATTGTCTTTTGAGGGCACTGGCCTTATCCATAGCTTAGCCACTGATTAGTGGGGTTAACCCACTGATGAGTTTATAGCTGAATGGGCTCCTGGGGTGGGTCCTGGCTTGGGGAGTGGGTTGTAGGTGGGTGACTTTGAAGACCACACCTGGCTCCTGGCCCCTTCCTCTCTGGTCCTTCTCTGGACTCTGCTTCTCAGCCATCTTGAAGCAAGCAGCTCTGCTCCGCTCACCGTCCCACCATGATGTTCCTGCCTTGGCACCAGCTGAGTGTGGACTGAAGCCTCGGAAATCATGATCCAAATTGAACCTCCCTTCCTTTAAATTGTGGATGTTGGGTATTTTTTTCTAGAAATGGACAAGCTAATACAGACCTTGCAAGATCAAGGGTCTTTTAAGTCATGCTTCTGTTATCACTTGCCAGGGGTCCTATTTTGGAGCCTAGACTCAAGTCTGGGACCAAGTGCATATTTATTTGTCTGTGTCTGTGCTCTGGAGAGAGATAAAGGAGTCAGCCTCAGCTACTGGAAGTACTGCAGCAGGGCCTACTATTTTCCATTCATGAGGCTGTGTGCACTTCTCCCTTATCTACTCACTAGCAGTTGGCTCCTTCAAAGGAAGGCAACTGCAGCAGCAGAGAGTGATTGGGGTTGGAGGGAAGAATGGAGAAGGGTTGGGGTTGAAGGATTGGGCAATAGAAGGTAGGAGGAGACAAGTTGAGAGCCAGGATTGAGAGGGTCATGGCAGACACTGGGGACCCAAAGTAGAGCATTCTGGGTAATAGTGCAGATCAAAGAACAGAGAAAAGCAGGCTAGAGCTCCTGTCCCTGGGTGGGTGGCTGGCTGTAACATGGCCCTTAACGGTCCCTGGCTGTGCTTCTGGGCTCTGATATGCCACCTCCTTATGGAATTCTTCTGCCCTGGAAAATAGAGGATTCCTGCTGTCCCCTCTCCATTTTTTTTTTCTTTTGTTGTTGTCTATTAACCATTTAGCTTCCCAAATTAGATTCCTTTTTTTTTTTTTTTTTTTTTTTTTTGTGGTGTGCTGTACATTGATTCATGGGCCTTGCACAGGTAAGCCACACACATTACCATTGATCAACATCACCATTTTTAAAGATCCACAGTAGCACAGGCTTCTTAAGAGGAACCTGACTGATTGTGAGGGTCAACTTCTGAAGCCCTGGTCTTGTGCTTTTCCTCTAGTACTGTGATTTCATAGCCTGTTATTTCCCCTCCTATTCTCTCATTGCCTGGCACATTAATCTTTCAGTTCTGTGACAAGCCAAGAACATTCTCTGCTTATGGCATTTGTATCACTCACTGTCTTCTCTGTTTAGGAAGATTTGCCTAAATCTGCCTGAAGAGCTTTGTTCCCAAGTTGCGTGGACATCTTGTTTCACAGCACTGACAGGTTTTGAAGCTCCTTACCACTGGAATGTCAAGAATCTCCAAGTCAACCCTCTGTCTTTCCTGTATGTAAAATGCAAGTAGACAAGTACATTCTTCTGAAGCGCCTACTAAGGGTATTGGAAAGTTCATTTAGTTTTATGGTCTTTGAAGAGTGAAATCCTTTGAAATTAATGCACCAGGAGGAACTATCACATTTCCTATAGACATTAACTGACCATGCTCAGTGGGGAAGGAAAACAATCCCTATTGTGCTTTTAGCTTATCCTATCTTCTGGGTGTATTGTAGATGTTTTTGTTTAGGCCAAGTGATTTAGTTGCAAATAAGTGGAACCCTCCTCAGAGCTTGTTTTACAGGTGGGGAAAGTTACAGTTAGAGGAGGCCAGAAAAGGTACCTGACAGAGAATATTTTTCCTGAGGTCTCCTATTGGGTTTCCATCTGGCTGGAATAAGTCCTGCTTTGAAACTGCAACTGCTCTCTGGAGAAGTCTCATCAGCCCTTCTTCTGTGCTAAGGATAGTTCAATTAACTTTCTCTGTGGATTCTGGAGAGATTGAATTCTGAGAATATCAAAAGTTTTGATGGAGCAATAAACTGGAGTAGGATGATTTTTTCATGAAATAGATATTGATCTAGGAAGGCTAAGGAAGGAAGGAGGGAGGAGTGGGGGAGAGCAAGAGAGGAGAGGAGGACAGAGAAGAGAGTGAGAGAGGGAGAGAGGGAGAGGGAGGAAATTAAAGAGGAAGAGAGACAGAGACAGAGACAGAAGAGAGAGTAGAGAAGAAGAGAGGAGAGAGAGAGAGAGGGAAAGAGGGAGGGAGAGAGGCGGGTACAGAGAGACTGTCTGACCTTAAGGTGGAGGAAGTCAAGGCTCTTTTACTGCTGTGGGAAAACTTGTCTCTGCAATGAAGAGATGATTAAATGTTTGGTCTATTTTATTGTCTCCTGTTCTCCTACTCCAAATAGTAATTCTGCTTTGGAAATTTGTAATTTGATAAAACAAACAGATCTCTGGAATGAATGGAATGGATTTGTTTACATATCCAATAAACATTTAAGTCTGCTAATACAGAAATTTCCTTGGGGGCTGGCAGTAAATTCAGGATTGATAATAAACATTCACATATTCTTGAATTTGTAGGGGCTGGATGGAGAGTGGTTTAAGGGTTAACCTAGTAATCGAGGGAAAGAACCTCACATTTCTTGTGCTTGCTAGACATAAATAAGCATAAGTGGAGTGTCTTGTCTGGGGAAATCATGACACTGTGATACTGGCAAACCCCAGCGAGATACCTACTTCCATATCCAGCCTGCTTGATTTGGGGTGGGAACAGCTGTTCATAAAGCAGTTTATATCCAACAGGTGCACCATGGTTCTGAGAAATCACTGTGATAGGTAGGATGGAAGTAACAGAAGAGAATGCCATTTGTTGCTGCCTCTAAAACCACCCAAGGTTTCTAAAGAAAATGCCAGCTTACAAATTGTTGTCTAGAGATTTACATGTTTAATTACATTTGCTTGATTCTCTAAAACTAGGCTATGATTTACATCTAACTGGTTGTCAAGACTGCATTTTAATTATACCTACTACCCATGGAATAGTCAGATGGCACACACACATGCACATGCGTGCACACACACACACACACACGAAGAAATGTGCAACAACTGTTTTTATCTCCAGTTTTAGAAATTCCTATAAGTTAGATGCTATTGGCCAAAGCCAAAGACTTATAAATTTTCAGATTGAATTTTCTTTTAGGCCCATTTTCTATTAATTAGTAAATCAAGAACTCCTTATTCCTTCTGTGCTGTGCGCTTAAGACCGTGTTGGGAACTGTAGCATAGCCAGTTTTACAGCTGTGATAGAGTCTTGTACTGAAGGAGGTTGGTCCGTTTAGAAGGTCCTTAGAGCTGGGGCTGGCTGGGCCTGCTTGTGGCTTCCTCTTTTTTTTTATTTTTAAATTATTTATTTATTTTTATTTATTACATTTATTTATTGTGTGTGTGTGTGGCCAGCTCAGCCCACCAGGGGGCGGGGCTGGCTGGCATGTGGTGCTGGGGGATCAAACCGTGGTCCCTGTGCTTTGCCAAGCTTGTTTCAAGTAGGTGCTTTAGACCACTGAGCCATCTCTCCAGCCCCTGGGCCTGCTTGTGAAAACCTTTTGATGAACATGTCATTTTTGGCTCATACTTTCCAACTGATGTTTTGCTGATGTTTTTAACCTCTGGAAATCCAGATTTTTTCCCCCAGCTTCCTTTATAACTAGAGATCACCATGTAGTCGTGTACTGACTGGTGGTGGTCAGTCTGTTGTAATCCATGAGACAAATGAAAGGTTGGCTAAGGGATTCTGGGAAGAGTTTGAGTTTCCTGGTAAAGGATCCAGAGGAGGCTGACATTACTTCCTTGTGTCTATATTTTCTTTTCTTTCTGTATTTTATGGAAGGGTCTAGAGGGTGTTCAGGGTCTCACTACCAGATCAGACTCATAGTGATCCACCTGTTTACAGCCTCCCAAGAGCTGGGGTTACAGGCATGTGCCACCATGCCCAGTCTCAATTGATGTCTCAGCGTGCCCCAGGGGCAGGGCTGGCATGGTGTCTATATTTTCTGAACATAATGCGAAGCCTAGAGCTGGGGAAGCTATAGTATTAACTAAAATAAGAACAGGGTTAAAAAAAACCACTGTCAGGGATGGTGGAATGGAGACTGGGTTGAGTTGGATCTTTGGTGACACTGTTGAATCATTGCACTGGTCTGAACTGTGTTCTTGCAGATTTTACATGGTGGTAATTAAATGTCTGCTGCTTCAACTCTGCTGGATGAGCTGTATCTTGTCCCTAAAGCATTCTTACCTAACATAACATTGAAAAATGAGCTTTTTTCTTTCCTCATTTCTCCTCCTATCTCTTCCTCTGCTTTTGTCCCCTCAGTTTAATGGCATCTACCCTGTTGCCCAGACCTGAATCTTGGGGATCATTCTCAACTTCTTTCTCTTATTCACCCCTCCTCTTGAATGTAGGGATTACAGTGGACTGTTGAGTTACAACAGTCTCACATATGAACAACTTGGGTTATGACCAAAATTTTAGATTTGACTTACAGTCTTAAGTTATAACCTGAATGCTGCCCACTAGTATAGCTGTAAACAAAGATTCATGATGCTAGAAAAGCATATATAAACATATGTAAGCATCAATGTGAGCCCAGCTGCACGTATTTGTGGATGTGATTTTGGTCAGGGCTTTATATGATCCCTATGATTACTGCATCAAAATTGCACCCAAAATCTAGAAAAGAAGCTATCCAAGAAAGGAAAGTAAAGAAAGCCATCACAATAAAAATAAGAAGGAAATGAAATATGAGAAAGGTGTTTGTGTGACCAACTTACTAATATGCACAGCATGTGACTTTTAGATATTTTTTCTTTCTTGGGGGTATTTAATACAGGGTCTACAGGGTCTCATTATAGATTGGACTCATAGTGATTCTCTTGTTTTCAACCTCCCAAGAGCTGGGATTATAGCTTGTGCCACCACACTCAGTCTCAATCACCTCCTCAGTGCACCAAGGGGTCAGGGTCATTAAGGCACACCAGGGATTGAACCCTGGTCCTTGCGTCTGCCTAAGCAGGTGTTTTAATCCGCTGAGTTATCTGGCCAGCCCTTATGTTGAAACCCATCATCTTTATACTCTTACAGAGAAAAGATTTGTATAAGGAAGTTAATGTTGCTAAAGGTGTTACTCAAATTAGTAAGTCACAGTTAACAGTGTTCACTGAGGTAGAAAGTGTGGGTAAACATTTATTAGTGTGCATAAACAAAACACAGATGGCAAGTTATAATCTGTCTGAGTCTATAATTTGTGAAAAGCTAGGACTATAAATGCAGATCTCTTAAAGGATAATCCATTAACATCCATCAATGAGTGATGATAGTGAAATATTTTGTGCCAGTAAGGGGTGGCACAGCTTCACAATTTTAAAGCAAGAGCTCGGGTTTATCGCATAACTAAGCATGGTTAAAACAGCCAATACTGATGAAAAGGCTGCCAAATTATATGCACCACTTGGATATGATGATGTAGAGGAATTGCATCTGCTTTTATCAAGTTTTTAACTGTAACAAAACTCATCTTTTCTGGAAGAAATGGCCAGGAGAACATACATTAAGGAAGAGAAGGAAGTGCTAGGGTACAAGCCTATGAAGGATAAACTTGTTGCTGTTTGCCAGTGTGAGTAGTGTCCTCAAGATAAAGTATTTTTTGGTTTATCACTCTGAGACCTTTAGAGTTTTCAGAAAACATAAAATCATGAAGAACAGGCTAGAGGTCATGTGGTAGTCTAACACAAAAGCCTGGGTAACAAAGGTACTTTTTCTTGAGTGGAACAGGGAGGCTTTCTGTCCTATTATTAAGAAATATCTAGAGAACAGGGGTTTACCACTCAAGGTTCTCCTCATTAGGGACAGTGCTCCTTCTGACCCACTAGATGTGGAAGAATTGGAAGAATTCCTACGGCTGTCAGTTGAGTTCCTCCCACCTAATATAACTCATTTACTGCAGCCTATGGACCAGCAGGTTAGAGCTAACTTCAAGAAGCTATATACCAGGTGTCCCTGAAGTGCTTACATATGGTCTCAGATATAGATTTAATCCATAAAGTGTTTTGGAAGGAACCTTACAACATTCTTTCCTGTGTCGGGTTAACTGAGAAATTTTGGGCCTGACTCTCAAAGAACACTGAGATTGGCCTGGAAGAAAATGTGGCATAAAATTATATAGGAAAGAGATGTTGAAGGCTGTGCAGAGGAACCTGGGCCTTCTGTTAACCTTGTAGTTGATGACATTGTCACTATAACAGAGTCCATAGGCTTACAGGTAGATAGGCAGTGGTGATGTTGAGGAACTGGTGGAGGAACAGCCAGGGGAACTGCCTACTGAGGAACTTCAGTTACTTTTGGCTGAACAACAGAGAATGGCATCTGAGGAGCTTTCAGCAGAGGAGGAAATATGAGAATGGTGTTCATGTGACCAGTCTTACTCATATGCACAGCATGTGATTTTTAGATATTTTTTTTCTTTTTTTTTTGGATTTAATACAGGGTCTACAGGGTCTCATTATAGAGAGGAGGGGAACTATCGACAATCAGTGCAGCAGAATTCTTCTTCAGATATATAGGAAATCCTGAAAAAATGGACAGAACAACAAGCATTTCTAGAGGAGACCTACCCAGAAAGAGAAAAAGCCAGTAGTTGCATTTGCTTGCTTTATGACAATGTCATGTCATACCATGGAACAGTGTTAAAGAAAGACAAAACCAGGCAACATTAGGCCAATTTTTAATTTAGAAAATGTTGAGACCTAGTGCTCAAGATACAGGTCTTAGCAGGCCATAGATTCTTCCAAAGAAATAAAAAAATTTATGGAAAAAATAAAAAAAATTAAAATAAGAAAGAAAGAAAAGATACAAGGGAGCCAGATTCCTGATATTCTTATGGAAGGCAGACTCCTTCCAAACAATAACCACCTTCTATTTCATCCTCCCTTCCTCCAAGTCAAAAATGTCAACTTGAATGGTGAAATTGTTGTTTCTGGTAAACTAGGCACATTTTATAATATTTTGGTGAATATACTAGGAAATTATTGGTGTTTCTGGTTAATTATGCACATTATTTTTATTTATTTATTTTTAATTATGCAATTATACCCTTTTATTATGAAAAATTTAGTTAAGGGGTGCTTTGTGAAGTTTGGAATGCATTATGGGTATTTCTATTATTTCTTATGGGAAAAGTAGTCTTGACTCTCATCTAACTTGAGTTACAACCAGCCCTTGAGAATGAATTCAGTATGTAAGTCAGGGGTCCATGGTACTTCTTGTTCTTCTTTTCATTTCTAATCCTTGATACAATGCTTGACACATAGAACACACTCAAAGTATGTTTGTTGAACTAAGTGAAATTGGAGCGACTGACCATTAGTGGTCTTGGAGGAACACATAGATATCAGTTAAAATGAAGAGGATAACCTCAGGCTGGATTCTGTCTAAGTCATGGCGAGTTTAGATAAACCAGTCGGGACCCTCCTCAGAGAATGTTTTTCTACAGACCCAAATCCAACCCTATGAGTGAGCATGGCTGAGTGAGCATTGTTTTTTCTTCTAGGACCCTTATTTTCCATGCTGAGGTTCTTCCCTCCTGACTTGCACCCTTAGGCAGTACACATCCAGCTGCAGCCAGTGTTGCTGTTCTGCTCTTATCCTGATGGGTATCCTATGTATTAGTAATGGCCAATTATGTGATCTTATCCTTGGAATCCTGAGAAGCTTCTGTCTTTCTGTACACAGGAAGGATATAAGGGTAGATCAAAGGGTTCATAATTTTGGAGGGAAACTGAGGAGACCTCACTTTAAAGTGAAAGACAAAGACAAAAAACAGCCTAAAGCTTAGGATTTGTGTAGTAAATTTTTTGCATTATCTATATATGATCATAACTAAGTCAGAAAACTCAATTTTACTTTTCTATAGTACAGTGGGATTCTGAGTCATACCAGTCCTGTTCACAAACCTCTGTAAGAACCAAGAGACCTAAGATGCTAAGGCTTTGTCCTGTATCTATTATGGACAGTAGTAAGTTCCACTTGGATCAACAGACTGAATAGCTACTCCTGCTTTTTTCTGGGTTCCTGTCATATAGAATATTGTTTTTCATTCTTTGACTTCAAGTATGTTTTGAATTAAATGTTTCTTGTATATAGTATATTGTTGGATCTTGTTTCTTGATCCATTCTGCCAGTCTATTTTTTGAATAGTGAATAAAAACCATTTACGTTGATGATTGCAACTGATATGCAATGACTTATCCCTGTCATATTTGCTGTTGATTTTTTATATTTCTTCTATACTTAACTGCTTGCCTTGCTTGGTGGCTTCTTCCTATTGATGTTTTTGGATTTGTACACATTGTTATCTCTCTCTACAGTATCTTTCAGAATACATTGTAGAGCTGATTTGGTGGTCATGAATTTCTTCAGTTGTTCTTTGTCATATTCTACTGAGCTATCTCCCTAAAACTTTTTTTTTTGCGGTACCAGGGATTGAACTCAGGACCTTGCACTTTCCAGGCAAGCGCTTTATTCTACTGAGCTATCTCCCTTGTTCTTTGTCATAGAAATATCTTATTTCTCCATTAATTCTGAAAGACAATTTTGTAGGGTATATCAGTCTGGGTTGGAAGCTCTTGTCTTTTAGGACTTGGAATACTTTACTTCAAGCTCTCTTTGACATTTGGATTTGTGTCGAGAAGTCTGCTGTCATTCTGATGGGCTTTCATTTATAGATGATGTATTTCTTTTCTCTGGCAGCTTTTAGTATGCTGTTTTTGCACTACATTTCTGGGGTCTTGATTATTATATGTCTGGGTAATGGATTTATTTTGATAATTTTTGTTTGGAGTTTTATATACCTCAATTTTCTGTATGTCAGATTTTGTTGCCGTACTTGGGAAATTTTCTGCTGTTACTTCTACAAATGGTCTTTTTATATCATTTGTGTTGACTTCTGTTTTTTTCATTAACACTCATCAGTCTTATATTGTCTTTCTTTGCACCATTTTACAGCTATTGACTTCTTATCTCCTGGTCCTTTGTTATTTTTAAGAGATTGTTCCTTTCCTGATCTCTAGTCCTGATCCCATCTTCAAGGTCTCAAAGCCTATGTTCAGTGTCATTCAGGTGGTTTTGCCACCTTTTTGATGTTTGACTTCTTTAAATTAGTACTTTCCTGGATATTTCTTTGAATCTGTTTAATGCATTTTATTTCTTTCTTATATAGTTCATTCAGGGTTGCCATCACTTTCCTATGCTCCCCTATGTTTTTAGTCTGTTTGTTCTCCAGGAATGCTGAGCAATTCCTTCATTACTGTAGCCTCTTTCTTTTCTTTTTGTTTATTTTTTTTAACCTGAGAGTGTATTTCTGAGTTCATGTCCTCTGAACCCTCATGGATTTGTTTCTTTACTTCAGTTGTTGTAATTTCAGAAATTTTAGGTGTGTGTCTTCCACGTTTTCTATGTTGATGTCTCCTGGACTGGTTTTGGGTGGATTGGAGGTGTGAGATTGCATTTTGCTTTTTTGTTTTGTAATTTTCTATTTTCAGTCTTCATGACTAAGTACTATATAGTTCCTTCACGCTCTGTGCCTTACCAAATAGGGACTGGTCCCAGGCCTCTGTGCAAGACTTGGAGCCTATCTCCCTTTTCATTTTTAAGCAGGTAATTAGCTGTGTTGTGCTGTCAAGAGATGGGGAAGAATGAATAGGACAGTCTCATAGTCTCCACTGCTGTGACACTGAATCACACTGGAGCCCACAGCCCTCCAAGACCAGTGCAGCACAGGGGCAGACACAAGGAGGTGGACTCCTGGACAGAGATGGCTGCAACAAGCCATAGGTGATGCTGGTTAGGAAAAGGTCTGACTGAATGGGTGGCAATTCTTTGCCTGGTACCAGGCCCAGAGATTCCATAAATGGGCACTAGTCCAAGAATTGGAGACATCAGGATAATCCTATTGTTAGGTTTCATTGGGAAGGCAAAGTACTCTGTTCATGCTCTTACCCTCCTCCCCCAGCAGGTGGAGTCTTGCTCCTTGCTCAAGACTAAGGGTCATGTGGGCCAGGCTGATGCTAAACTGGTTCACACCCAAGCCACATAGCTACCGGGTCTTCACAACTATGAGGGCAAAGCTACAGATTTACATCATGGCTGATATGTAGTAAGGTAGATTGAAATAAGAGCCTGTCCTACCAGGTTACAGGCTCTATCTGGTGTCAGGGAAAGTGTAGAAGTTTTTCTGTGAGCATTGGCTTGGAGCACGGGGCCCTGGGCTCTATTGGTATTGAGTCTCACCACAGCAGGCCAGTTGAGCTTCCAGGCAAAGTCCTGTCTCTCTTCCCTGCCCTGTTCCCCCGAAGTGGGGTTTTGGTCTTTGCTCTGCTGCTCAAGGTGGGGAGAGTAGTGGTGAATGAAGTCCTTTGGCTAACATGGGTTGAGAGGCTCAGTCTGGGGGTAGTAGCCTAGGAACATGGGTCATGGGGCTCTGCCCAAGTTTTCACCTTGATGTCCTAGTACTGGGTTCAGGTTTAAAGCCTGAACTGATTCCCCTTTATTTCCACCAAGCAGGAGGCATCAACATGATGATCTGCTTGGAGTTGGAGGAGTGGTATGGGCAACTTTACCCTCTTGCCTTCTTCCATTTGTCCTTCATTATACTAAAGCCAGGCACTGTGGTCTCTCATCTAGCTTCCTGAGCTTATGTGAACATGGCATGGAGCATGAATAGTTGTTTATATTGGTGAATTTATGAGAAAACAATTGCTGGAGGAGAATATTAATTAGCTGTCATCTTGTGCTGCCCACTACAGTTCATATAAAAAGAAGTCAGCTGAACACAGATACTTGCATAGGGAGCATTTCCAGTGAACAAGGAGTGGAGGTCAGGGTAAATCTGTAAGGCCAAGGAAGGCCAGAGGCTGACCACAGACCATGAGATGCTGGGAACAGATATATCTTCCAGCTTTTGGAAAGAACCAGCCCAGTCACCTACTGATCCTGCACTTGTGGCTGCCAGAATCAGGAATCATGTCACATCATCTCGTCCAAGGCACTTGTTACTGCGGAGGCAAATACAGCTGTGCTCATCCTGCCATCGCTTTTCCTGTGTCACTGTGATCCAGGAGAATTTGCTCTCCTGGTTCATTAATTTGTTCTTTTGCTATGCCCATTCAGTTGGTTACCTGTCCATTTGCATTTTCAAATTCAAGACCTATAATTGGTTCATTTTCAGAACAGTCTGTTCCTATTTCATAGATAAAACAAAATTTTCTCTCAGCTTTTTTTCCTTTGAGATATTTTAGATAGAATTTTATTCAGCTGAAAGTAACAGAAACTACAACAAACTGAAACTTCAACAAAAAGTATTAAAAAATCATTTTAAAGTCCAAAGCAGAGCATGTCGGGCTGTGGTGTGGGGCCAGCCTCCTTCAAATTCTTGATGTTGGTCTGTATCGTTGTAGATGCAGGCCCTAGAACTAGGTACTCATTCTGTCTGGAAGGAAGATCACAGGAAAGGAAAGACTGAAGTCTGTAATAGTATACCATGGATGCATATGCCAATACTCTGAAATTATAGCAATTTAAAGATAAAACTTGTATGTCTCTTATGTGTATGAAATCAGGTAAGGCAACATTCTACTGTGTCAAGAACTGAGACTCCAGAGTGAGACAACCTGGGGCTCGCGGGATCTTGAATAGACCCAGAGCCCAGGCCTGGCATGTGAGTAAGACTACCCAGGGCCCACAGATCTTCATTCGACCCAGAGTGCAGGCACAGCAAGGAATCCTACAGCAGAACTCCCTGAGAAGAGACTAGAGGCAAGACCCAGCCAGCTGATTCAGGAGCAGAACATCTTGCCAGAGAGACACCAAGGGTTCAACTCTAATGCCTGCAGCAGAAAGAAGTGGAGCACAGCAGCCAGATCCAAACAACACCCACCTGGAGGAATCTGAACTTCGTAGATCCAGACCTGGTGCTAAGGTAATAACTCTATCTAAGCTCTACACCAAAGGTCAGAAGACAGTGGTATACAAAATGACAAAGAGAAAGAACAAAATGCAATCTCAGGCCCTGAATTCACACAGTACAACTGCAGAAGACACTAGCACTGAGGAAACTGGAAATCACACACCTGATATCTCTGAAATAATAACGTTGGCAGTAAAGAAACAACTGAAGAAAGGTATAGAAGAAATCAAATCAGAAATAATTTCGAAACTAAAAAATTTAGTGATAACTATAACCAAAGAAGTACTAAGTGCTTCTAAAGAATACACTGATAAAAAAATAGAGCAGAATATAAAAATGATGGAACTCCTGAATCAGCAATTTAGGCAAGAAATAGAATGTCTGAAACAGGTTCAAAGTGATATACAGGAAATTAAAGCCTCAATCACAAGCTGGCAAAACCATTTGAGGGAAAGTGAAAATAGACTTTCTGACCTCAAAGACACCATTGCAGCTAGTGAAAAAGTAAGAAAAGTCCTCTTAAAAACAACTAGGATGCAGGAAAAAATAATTCAATACCTGCAAGAAGATGCAAAGATGAACAATGTGAGACTAATAGGCATCAATGAGAAGGAAGGAGTCAATACAAATGATATAAAAAGAATATGGGCAGAAGTAATAGCAGAAAACTTCCTAAATATGGGGCAACAATCTGACATTCATGTAACCAAAGCATATTGAACTCCAAGTAACATCAACCCAATGAAAACCACACCCAGACATATAATAATCAAGATCCCAGAAATTCAGCAGAAGAACAGTATACTAAAAGCCGCTAAAGAAAAGAAACAGATTACATTTAAAGGAAAAACCATCAGAATAACAGCAGATTTCTCTTCACAAACCATCAAGTCAAGAAAAGCATGGAGCAAAGTATTTCAAGTCTTGCAAGAAAACAAATTCCAACCCACACTGATATATCGTGCAAAACTCTCTTTCAAGTATAATGGAGAAGTGAAATACTTCCATGACAAAGAACAACTAAAGAATTTCATGATGACAAAGCCAAGTCTACACAGACTACTAAATGATGTTCTAGAGAGGGAGCAAATTGATCACAGCCCCATGAATGAGAATGGAAAGAACCCATCAAATAGGGCAAACAATTAAACACAGGAGAATAAGAGATATACAATAGTAGTCTTTCAGTTAACCTTTTGGTTCAGCAGCACAATATTTCCATCAACACACTCTACAAATAGACCTCTCTTCCACCCTACGGGTCATGATTCCACCTGAGTCTACAGGGTGGATTTCAAAGAAATAGCTGTAGCTCAGCTCCACAAGTGATACCTAGCCACCAGTAACTGTCATGATCATTATGCATGTCCACAACACACTAGAACTTTGTGCGATATCCTATCCTCAAACTGTTAGGAGTGCTGGTCATTTACTTGCCATTCCAGTATTTATCTTATGTTTTACTCTTTGTTATCATGAAAACTTTTTCTTAGTTCACTGTTTTGAAACATTTAGTTTTTAATTAATTAGTATTTATTTTTCTGAATATTTCTTAATCTTAATTTTTGTTCTAAGATTTATACTATATCTTTGACTTACAATTTATTTAGAAGACATTGTATGATATCTTCTATTATTAGAAACTTTAAAAAGTAAAAAAAAAGAACTGACACTCTTGGGCCGGCCAAATAGCTCAGCAGATTAAAGCACCTTCTTAGGCAGAGGCAGAGGCTGGGGGTTTGATCTAGCCCCATCCCGGGGACACACTGAGACAGCAATTGAGACTGAGAATGGTGGCACATTCCTATAATCCCAGCACTTGGGAGGCTGTAAACAGGAGAATCCTATGAGTCCAATCTAGTAGTGAGACCCTGAATACCCTGTAGACCCTTCCCTAAAAAATAAAAAAATAAAAATAAAAAATAAAGAACTGAGACTCCTTTATTGCTTTGTTCTGTTACTCAGAATAAAATTTGTGCTTCTCTCAATGCAATCAAACATGGCTACTTGAGATACTGCCATCATTTCTTTATTCCAGGCAGCAAGAAAATAAAAGATGAGGAGGAGATGAGCTCTTGCCTGTGGTTTAATATTAGATGTTGTGCACAGTACATTTGATTACATGATTTGCTCAGAGATTGGTTGTGAGGCCTTGTGTGGCATCTAGGAAGGCTGTATCAGGATATGTTACCTTTTATGTCATCTGTTAGGTAGCCATAGGCCCAGCTGCAATCAGTGGTTCTAACACTAATAAAGATGAGAAAGATGACTATTAAAAGGCAGCTGGATCTGCTATAATTAGGAAAGGATAGCATACCTATGTACATAGAAACACCCAACAGACATCTTCTCCCTGCCTGATCTATTTCCTTGGCTGTATTTGAGAAGTAGAATTAATTGGCTTACTAGTGGATGAATATTGAATGGTCTGGTAGAAACAGAAGGGCGAAGTAGACACTAGAGTGCAGGCACAGCAAAGAATCCTACAGCAGTAGGGAATGGTGAAGTATTCAACATTATTGTGTCAGTTCTTCAAGGTGTGGTGGTAGTTATTTCTGGGTATTTATTTTCCTTAAATTATTAGTGATTGTTGGTCATGTCACTCCCTCTTTCATTTGGTGTGCTAATTTCTGGATGTGGGCTTCCTATTGCTGTGTCTACTAATGTGATCTCCAGGGAGCTTGAGGGGAGGGGCATTGCTCAGTGGACCTGTGTCAGGGTGTGGAGACTTTCCTCTAGTTCAGGTCCTGACTGGGAGCTCACATTCACTGCCCCTGCCTGGGGACTGATAACTTCACTGGTGTACTTTCTGCCACAGGGAAGAGGCATTAGCTTCTTAGATGGTGTTTTGTTGGTGTCTTGGCAAGTCACCTCAAGAGTTCATCTCTGGGTGGCCCTTCAGTCCCTTCTTGTCCATTGTCTCAGACTGGGCAGCATCCTTTGAAAAGATGACATCTTTTTCAGAGGTTTCTGATGTATTGGTTCCAGCTTCATTTGAAATTCAGTCTCATTTGTTTTTTATTTGCAGCTGCTTCTCTCAAGTTATAATCTACCCGGAGCTGTTCTGTAGTTTTTGTGGATTACTGCCCAGGCATTCAGCTGGTCCACTCCTCCTAATTAACTCTCCCACAGAATTCTCTACTGTATTTTTTTTTTAAATTTCTGAGTTTAGTTCAACTTATAATACCATATTTTCAAGAAAAATGAACCTTTTGGACAAGAAATTAAAATAAAATCATACCAAGAAACACAAAAATGAAATTGTCCAAAACTTATTGTAAAGAAAAAAAATCATTAAAGCATATACATAAAAATATTAGCTATGGAAGAACAAAATTAAATAGCACCTTATTCCACATTAGAAATAAAAAAGGACCAAGTGTGTAAGAAATTAGACTAATTAAAGGACTGAAAGAAAAGATCTGTCCTCTTTGAACTTAGCAAACATTTTATACTTAGCAAACATACCTTTGAAAACTAAAAGTAAGATTTTTCTAGTTATACAAACTTGAAATATTTTAATACCTCCAGAAGTAGAGTATAGGAAAAAACAGAGAGCCTAATTCAAAAGGCAAGAGAAGCTGCAGTATGCTCCTAGATGAACAATAAAGAACTCTCAATATGATAGTTATGCAGGACTATATAAAAATACATTAGATGAACCCTTATTTAAAAGTCATTGCAGATTTCTATGAAACAGTACCAATCTTATGTTGGGTTATACACGTATTTTTTTTCATATATGTGTGTGTATATGTGTATAAAAGACAGGGAAGAAGTAATATAAAGTCAGTGGAAAATGGAAATATACTTTTTACAGTTTCTAATACTAGGAGAAGATATCATACGATGTCTTTTAGATAAATTGTAGGTCAAACATATAGTATAAATCTTAGAACAAAAATTAAGATTAAGCAATATTCAGAAAATTAAATACTAATTAATTAAAAATTAAATGTTTCAAAACAATTGAACTAAGAAAAGGTTTTCATGATAGCAAAGAAGTATTAAGAGTAAAACATAAGATAAATATTGGAATGGCAAATAAATGACCAGCATTTCTAATAGCTTGAGGATAGGATATCACAAAGTTCTAGGGTGTTGTGGGCATACATAATGTCCTTGACAGTTACTGGTGGCCAGGCATCACTTGTGGGGCTGAGCTACAGTTATTTCTTTAAAATCCACGCTGTAGACTCAGGTGGAATCATGACCCGTAGGATGGAAGAGAAGTCTATTTGTAGAGTGTGCTGATGGAAATATTTTGCTGCTGAACACAAAAGGATAACTGAAAGGCTACTATTGTATATCTCTTATTCTCCTGTGTTTAATTGTTTGCCCTATTTGATGGGTTCTTTCCATTCTCATTCATAGGGCTGTGATCAATTTGCTCCCTCTCTAGAACATCATTTAGTAGTCTGTGTAGACTTGGCTTTATCATCATGAAATTCGTTAGTTGTTCTTTGTCATGGAAGTATTTCACTTCTCCATTATACTTGAAAGAGAGTTTTGTAGGATATATCAGTGTGGGTTGGAATTTGTTTTCTTGCAAGACTTGAAATACTTTGCTCCATGCTTTTCTTGACTTGATGGTTTGTGAAGAGAAATCTGCTGTTATTCTGATGGTTTTTCCTTTAAATGTGATCTGTTTCTTTTCTTTAGCCGCTTTTAGTATACTGTTCTTCTGCTGAATTTCTGGGATCTTGATTATTATATGTCTGGGTGTGGTTTTCATTGGGTTGATGTTACTTGGAGTTCTATATGCTTTGGTTACATGAATGTCAGATTGTTGCCCCATATTTAGGAAGTTTTCTGCTATTACTTCTGCCCATATTCTTTTTATATCATTTGTATTGACTCCTTCCTTCTCATTGATGCCTATTAGTCTCACATTGTTCATCTTTGCATCTTCTTGCAGGTATTGAATTATTTTTTCCTGCATCCTAGTTGTTTTTAAGAGGTCTTTTCTTACTTTTTCACTAGCTGCAATGGTGTCTTTGAGGTCAGAAAGTCTATTTTCACTTTCCCTCAAACGGTTTTGCCAGCTTGTGATTGAGGTTTTAATTTCCTGTATATCACTTTGAACCTGTTTCATACATTCTATTTCTTTCCTATATTGCTTATTCAGGAGTTCCATCATTTTTATATTCTACTTTATTTTTTTTAATCAGTGTATTCTTTAGAAGCACTTAGTACTTCTTTGGTTATAGTTATCACTAAATTTTTTAGTTTCGAAATTATTTCTGATTTGATTTCTTCTATACCTTTCTTCAGTTGTTTCTTTACTGCCAACGCTATTATTTCAGAGATATCAGGTGTGTGATTTCCAGTTTCCTCAATGCTAGTGTGTTCTGCAACTGTACTGTATGGATTCAGGGCCTGAGACTGCATTTTGTTCTTTCTCTTTGTCATTTTGTATACCACTGTCTTTTGACCTTTGGTATAGCGCTTAGATAGAATTATTACTTTAGCACCAGGTCCACATCTACGAAGTTCAGATTCCTCCAGGTGGGTGTTGCTTAGATCTGGTTGGGGTCTGGCTGCTGTGCTCCACTTCTTTCTGCCACAGTCATTAGATTTGAGTCCTTTCTGTCACTCTGGCAAGATGTTCTGCTCCTGAATCAACTGGGTGGTCTTGCCTCTAGTCTCTTTGTAGGGATATCTGCTGAAGGGTTCCACACTGGACCTGCACTTCACCGGGCCTGCGCTCAGGATCCAGAGGCCCAGATGTTCTCACTTACTCGCCTGGGCCTGTGTCTGGGCCTTTTCAGGATCCTGCGGGCCCTGAGTCGTCTCACTCACTCGCCGGGCCTGCGCTCTGGGTCTATTCAGGATCCCGCTGGCCAGGGGTGGTCTCACTCCCTCATTGGGCCTGGGCTCTCTCTACTGTATTTTGTAGTAGTTTAAATATAACATCAAGTAGTAGTGGGTATATTAGTGTCCTTTGTCTGTTACCACAAATTACCACAAACTTGGTGGCTTAAAATAACAATAAAATATTTTCTGACCATTATGGAGACAGAGGTCTGAAGCCAAGGTCATGCTACTTCTTTCTTTTCTTTATATTTTTGTGGCAGGGTCTTACTACATAGTACAAGCTGGCCTTGAACTCATGGTGATCCTTTTGCCTCAGTCTCCCAGTACTGGAATTATAGGTGTGTGCCACCACACCTGGCAAGGTCATGCCAATTTAATTAATTAACTATTTAATTAATTAATTTGGTACAAGGTCCCACTACATAGCTCAGACTCATAGTGATTCTCCTGTCTCAGCCTCCCGAGCAGAAGGATTAGAGGTGTGCACCACCGTGCCTGATTTCTGTGGCTGGCACTTCGCACCCACAGTCCACAGTCCTGCCACAGGTGATGCTGCTTCTGAAAACTCTAGGGGAGAACTCTTCTTGGTCTTTTCCAATGTCTAGTGACTCCAAGTGTTCCTTGGTTTGTGGCTGTATCACTAACATCTTTGCCTCTGTCTTTCCATGGTCTCTATTCTTTGTCTTCATGCCTTGTCTCTTCTGTTTCATAACGATGTATGTCCTTGTATTTAGAAGCCACCTGGATAAGTCATGATGATCTTATGTAATGACCCCTTGTGTTAGTTGGGTTCCCATTGCTGTGACAAAATATCAAGGAAACTTGACTCATAAGGAGCAAAGATTTTTTTTTACGAGAAAAGATTTTTTGGGCTCTCAGTTTCAGAGGTTTTAGTCCACAGTTCCTGGGTCTCAAAGGAAGAGAGAGAGAGAAAGGCAGAGAGAGACAGAGAGACAGAGAAAGTGATAGAGAGAAAGACAGAGAGAAAGAGAGAGAGAGAGACAGAGAGAGAGAGAGACAGAGACAGAGAGATAGAGAAAAAGAGAGACACAGAGACACAGAAAGAAAGAGACAGAGAGACAGAGAGAGAGCATGAGAGAGGCAGGCCTGGGTTCTAATGTTTCTGCCAATGCTACACTCCAATGACCTAACTTCTTCCCTTAGGTCCACCCCACCCCTGGAAGGTCCTGTCCCCTCACAACAGTGTCACAGCCTTGTGGCCAAGCCTGTAGTATATGAGCCTTCAGGGGAACATTTATGATCCTAACTACAGAGGACCCTTTTCCAAATAATGTCTCCTCCACTGGGTTTGAGTGTGAGGACATGGGCACAGCTTCTAAAGTCACCTACTACAATGAGCTACCTGCAGGCTTCAGTTGGCCATTTGGAAAGCAAGGTTAGAAATGTCTTTGTGTTTGCATTTCCAGCCTCAAGTGTGCTCTGTAGAAGGTAAATGTTATTATACAGCATGTAATGGCTGTCAGCTCCCAGGGAATCTTCACAACTTTTTTCCAATTTCTCTCATTTTGTAGTCTCATTAAAAGTCTGGGAGAAGTTGCCAGAAGGAGTTCAGTAGCAGTGAGCCTAGGTTGGACCTTCCCAGTGTAGGGCCCATGTGTCAAACAAGGCTTCTCTACTTCTTGAAGCTACTCATGGAGCTGCCTTCACCTAAGCCGCAATTCTCTCAGCACAAACTTTCAGGGGCTTTGGTCCACCCCACCTGGGGTTGTGTCTTCCCGCTGTTGAGGCAGCCAGCACTGTGCTGGGAGGATTTCTTTCTATGGTCTGAATGCTCATATCTTACCTCCATCCCTCTAGGTGCTCTTTACTCTAGGGCAACTTGCAGGTTGAAGGTGCCATAAGGGGAGCAAGAGGAATGATTAGCTTTTCTGAAGCAGTTCGCCAGTCATTTGGGCTGACAGGTGGTGCTGGTAAGAAAGCCTGAGGGACACAGCTACCCCTTAGGAAATGGATGGCTGGGTGTGGGTGGCCAGACCCCACCAGGGTGTGATTCTATCTCAGCTCTGGCCTTTCCACCTTCTGGCAGCCACCACTCTGCAGTGGCCACGATGTGAGGCACTACTTCCAGGTGAAGAGAACACTTTAGCAAGGGTCTGAGGCTACTCTTTCTCTGTCAGAAGCTCCACCAGGCAGAGGCTCAGGGCATAGTGAGGGCTACAAGTCCAAAAGTACAAGAGGTCTTTGAAGATGAAACACCCAGAGAAAACGGGGAATCAGGGTCAGTTACAATTCATTGTTTAGGTTTACTGAGCCTGAAACTAGGGAGAGAAATGTGACCTCTGTGTTTTAGGGGGATAACCCTGATGCATAGGGACTTATCACTTATGTGCATGAGGATGTTGACCTGAAGCTTTTCCTTTCATTTGGGAGACTGGTCATAGCCCAAACAAGCCACTTCTGAACCAAGTGTCCCAAGTCTCAGCATAACTGGCTCTAACATCCCAAGTGCTGCCTGGTGCCCCACCGCATCCTGTGTGAGCAGAGAGCCAGGGAGGGAGAGTCAGCTGAAGGCTGGGCCTTTGGGTGGAGGCAGGGTTTGTGAGGAGGGGACTGTAGCAGGAGCCACATTCTTAGAGAGCTGGACCGGGCAGGCTGGCTGCTTCCTACCTGTGGATGTCAGTGTGGGTGGTAGAACAGATGGCCTGCCCAGTTCCTGCCTGGGGGGGAGGAGGACAGAGCTAGACTGCAGGGAAGAGCTTACAGGCCACCCCTGGATGCTCTCCACCTTGTGTGTGGTACTAGAGCTGATTACTGCTGCTAAGAGGCTGACTGACAGGACCTCCAGGCTGTGAGGCTGGTCACTGCTGGAGAGGAAGGGAAGGGTGTGTGGAAGATTTGCAGGCAGAGCTGGATCTCCTGTGTGTGAGAACGCACCTCACTTTACACAAAAGATCATTTTATGGACATTTGTGTGCACATTATCTTGTAGTAAGTGTAAGCACACCAGAATTTCCCAGGGGGCTGAGTACATCGTGAAACCTTTTGTAAAGTGAAGAATATTCTTCTTCTTTTTTTTTTTTTGCAATCAAAATACCAAATTTTATTAAAATAAATGTTATATGGATTTCAAATGTTAACCACTAAAATATACTAGCAATAGAAGCATAGTGTCCATTTAGCAAAGAAAGATTTTTCTAAAATGGACCAGGATACAGAGCAGCATCTTGTCACCTTCCTGAATTCCAACAAGTGTATTTTTCTAAGAATAGATTTTGTTTGAATTTTAGCAGCCTGAGTGCTAAGTTTCTCTTTCCTCTCTTTTGTCTTAGTTTCAAAACTGAGAACTCGGAGGCTTTCTCTGTTACTCACACAACCTGCCCATGCAGGACAATGTTCAGACAGCTACATGAGAGACACACGTGTCATTGTATTCCAACATAACCCATTGTATTTTGACATATAACTTATGTCAAATAAATTATTTTGAATTATTTCTTCCACTTCCTTAAGATCACTGAGAATCTGTACAGTCATGAGTAAGTAAGATGCAAGGATTAAAGGTTAAGTTTGTTAGTTTTGGAAGGCAGCATGGTATCATGTGTCTTCTTTGGAGTGGTGTGACCCAACCAGGAAGCTAGCACCTTTTGTTCAGAGCCAAGTTGGCATAGCTGTGCTCAAGAAAATTGTAGTCCCCCTTTGTCTAACACTTCAGCAGAAGCACAAGATTATAACTAACAGGAATAAGAGAAAGAGAGCTGGTGTGGGTAAAAAGTGTAGGGCAGAGAAATATTTTATATATATTTTTACTAAGACAAGAGTGTAGTGATGCTTCAGACTGAATGTTGGCTTGCCCTTGAAGCTGACCTTGACAATTTGAAGCTCCTCAGGAAGCAGAAGAGAAGCTGTGGAATCTCACTGTGGTGAAATGAACAGAGACAGCCTTGGCCCCTCCTGGTGTTTCTCCCTGGCTTCTCTCAGGGATGCCTGGCTTTGAATGGCAGTTCCATTTGAATCATTTCTCAAGTCTGTGGACTCCTGGAAAGTTCTTTTTGTAGAGAAGTCTCATCACCACATTGCCCTGCCTTGTGTTGTCAGTGTGTTAAATGTAGGCGCCTCTTTTTATAAATATCCACTGAGCAGACTAAGCACCTGCTTTGGCAAGTGCGGGGACTGGGCTGTGCTGAGCCGGTGAATGAGTCTGGGCATGGTGGTGCTTGCCTGTAATCCCCATGCTGGGGAGGCTGAAAGCAGAAGGACCACTATGCATCTGAGCTGTGTAGCGAGACCCTG
Organism: Octodon degus; assembly: GCF_000260255.1. Classification (NCBI taxonomy): domain Eukaryota; kingdom Metazoa; phylum Chordata; class Mammalia; order Rodentia; family Octodontidae; genus Octodon; species Octodon degus. The sequence goes on along the minus strand of NW_004524604.1, from coordinate 1,889,951 downwards.
TACCAAATACATAAATTAAAGAAAAATGTCCACCAAGAAAAAGCAGATGCAGAAAATCAGGCAGCCACAGTCTCTGTTCATTTTTTCATTTTCTCCAGATTTCCAAAATGATAAAAACAGGACGATTGGCGGCAGTGGTGGCGGGGTGAGGGTGTTTCTGACATAAACTTAATGTGGCAATAGATGCGAGGTTTTTTTGACAACTCCAGAGGCCAAATCCATCTAGGCTCATCACATGTACTTGCATTGTTTACCATCAAATGGAGCAATATAATTTCATAGGTTTCGCACAGTCGCTGCAGGTGGCTGGTGCAGCCTGTTTCTCTGAAGGCAAGCGTGAAGTTCTGGGGGAAGTGTTTCACCTATCGGCAATCAGGCCACACAGGAAGAATGTGATTCTTGCCTGTGACAGCCTGTGACTCTATCCTTGGAGGTAATCACCCCCTCTGGACTGGCTGACAACCATGGAAGTGTGGGTTGTGTCCTGGCAGCCTTGAGTCTCCCAGGGGACTCTACAATGTGGCAGGGGAGGACCTGAGTGTGTTCCTCCTGGCACATGAGGCACTGCTCTGCCAGAGTGTAAATAAAGCTCCTCTTTTTACTTTCCTGAGGTAATCTTAGATTTATTGAACTGTTGCCAAGAGTACAGAGCTCCCTCAACTCATTCCCCTATTGTTACTATCTTACCTTTCCACAACACGTTGTTACTAAGAAGCTGACCCTGGGAGCCTTAGTATTGACAAAACACGGTTTGAATTTCATAGATGTCTCCTTCATGCCTGCTCCCTGTCCCCGCATCGATTGTGGGAACTGCATTGCACTGGTGATCTTCGAGGTTCTTAGTCTTTCCTTGTTTTTCATGACTTCACCACTCCTCAGGAGAATGGCCAGGCACTCTGGGCTAGGTCTGAGGCTGTTCTTGTAACTTTCTGGGGTTCTGGGCTTTGGAGAAGAGCACTGTGGGGAGAGAGCAGTGGGAATCACAGATACCTCTGTAGACACTTTGTCTCAGCTGCTAGCCTTCTACTGTGGCAGCCACCATGGAGTAGGTCAGACAACCAGGCATTTTTCTCACTCATACTGGAATCAGGGAAGAGCTGGGAAGGGAGAAGAAGAAGAGAATGAGAAGATGGTTAGTGAATACAGAATTTCAGTCAGATAGGAAGGGGAAGTTCTCCTGCTCTGTAGCACAGTAAGGCCAATGCAGGTAGTCATTGGCTGTCTATTTAAAAAAAAGTGGGAAGAGAGGACTTTGAACTCTCCCAGTGCAGAGATTTTTGAGGTGGTGCAATGCTGATTACTCTGCTTTGATCACCACACATGCTGCACATTACTTAAGTGCCACCACCCATCAACATGCACAATGACTATCTACTAATTAAAATTCACTTTAAAACAACTAAACATCAATGCTCTAGATTTCTACTGATGCTGAGTGTTGCCTGGGCTCAGCGGGGCTGTTCTGCTCTGCCCCAGCTTCCAAGGGGAGTTTTCAAAAAGTGCAGCTGTGGCCTCTTACAGGTGAGTCTTAGAAGCTGCATCTCATAGGTCTTAGTTCAGGAGATAAAGCTGCTCTCAGGGTTGTTCAGATGCAGAGTGTGAGGGACCAGAAGAGGGCAATCCATAGGGATAGGAGGCCTGCTGCGAATCTTCAGAGAGCATCTGTAGGCAGAAGGGGTCAGCTGGTTGGGTTGAGGCAGGAATTATTATTAGACTCATCTGCAGAGATGGCAGACCTGGGGCTTTGAAAAGGTGACACACCCAGGGCCACACTACTCACGACTTGCTTCTACTCTTTGCTCTCTTGCTTTATTTTTCATTGTCTTAGATGTGACATCAGGACTAGTGTGAGGGAGGTGGATGAGTTAGTGAGCACTCCTTTGTCAGTGGCCTTTGAGTATCTTTTGGCCTTTCTTCCTAAGATGTCATGTAAATTGTCCTGGTCCTGTGGGGTCCTCCCGGCACCCCACTCTCAGGCTGTGCTCCAGACTTCAGGCACTCCCCACAGGGCCTGCTCCAATGGTGACACTCTTTGCCTGTCCTATGTCAGCTAACAGGGGCATGCAGATTAGCTCAGTTGTTTAAATCGCCTGCTTGGGCAGACTCAGTCAGGTGCAGGGGACTGCAGTTCAATCCCCAGCTCCGCAATCTCACCAGACCACCCTTAGGGCAGCCTGGGCTACCCCCCACCAAAAAAAAATCCATCTATGTCAGCTAACAGTGTGTTGAGGTTCCCAGTAATCTGACTTGAAGTGTCACCCGGGGTAGTGATGATTATCTGATGTTTCTGCCCACTCAGCACCCACTTTTACTTTGGTAAACAAATCTTTATTTTCCTCAGGACATCCCCCGCCCTTCATCTCAGTGGCTGATCCCTGCTCCAGGTGTAGGCAGGTGACAGAGGCTGCTAATCAGAAGTGCTGTGTCTGTTTCATGGTCATTTGCCCACAGGAAACATATGACCACAGGAAGACCAGTGGAAAGCTGCTGAAGTAAAAACAGTTCAGAACATTTGCAGAGGGATACAGAGAAGAAGCATTTTGTTTTTACTTGGGGATTTCAGGAGCCATTTGTCCCCACTGGCAAGAGCCTGCAGGCTGAGAACACAGAGGAGAAGCGGGGCCAATGCAGGTCCCAGCACCATCCAGGTTTAGAAAAGATCAGGAAAAAACCTCAACATACAAACACAATAAACCACCAGAGTCCTAGCTGGAAGGCCACTGGTTGTGACTGACAGGGCTTCAGGACACACACGCGTGTGTATGTGCTAAACCTGCCCACAGAAAAGGATTAGCAATCAGAAATCCACTGTGACTCTAAGGATGGCCACATTGAGGTGACACAGAATAAAACTCTAGGGAAGCACAGGTCAGTGTGGTGTGAGGTCAGGGATTCCATTAACAGGAAGTGATGTGGCCAGGGCACTGCAGCGCTGTATTCCCAGCCAGTGGCAGCTCTGAACGGCACTGTCTGTTTCTGAGTGCACGGCTTCTGCCTCATGTCCTGTACACAAGGACAATCACAGAGCAGCCACAGCTCAGACCCACGGCTCTGAGCAGTCACTCCTGGGGAGGTGGCTGTGGTTTTCCCCCTAAAGACTGAGAGTGCCTGCCTGGGCTGCAGGTGGGAGAAGACTCCCTGGCTCTGGCTGGGCTGAGGTCCCTCACATCTGCTATGAGGGTCGGAGAACACAAGCGACAGTGTCTCCTCTCTAACTCACACTGCTGAACCCTTACTGCTGGCAAAAGGAAGGCTGAATAGTATTTTGTTTTTCCTGTCTTACAGCCTCTCAACTTGTTCTTTTTGGCGGATCCTTTGCTAGATAATTTCAACTGGCATTTTGCTTATTGATGTGTCTGGTATGTCCTGCGAGGTGTGTCTATCTAGGCTACCCGGCATCCCATGCCCGGAGGAAAGAGTTACCCAACAGAGAATATCTGCTGCCCTTTCTTTGTCTATTTGGTGCTAGGTGGAGGCTGACTCTGTCACCTTGGAGGCTGGTATATGCTTGTCCATTCCTTCACCATTCCTGTGATTGATTACTCAGGAAGGCAGAGAACCACAGCCTTTGTTGCTGACCTATCTGCCAGCCTGAAGTGGGGAGATACTGGTCGTGTTTTAGGACATCCTTGTGGTAGACAGGATCAAGCCCCCTTTGGCTGAAAAATAGCCACATCCTCAATCGCTAGAGAGGCTGAATATGTTATGTTGCATAGCAACAGGATTGGCACTATGAATGGGACTAGGATTGCTAATTGGTGGACTCAATACAGGGAGATGAGACCTGCGCATAGGCCTAACAGCAGAAGAGAGACAGCTGAGGAGGTTGAGATGAGAAAGAATTGATCTCTGTTGCTGGTTTTGGAGATGGAGGCAGAGAAAGAGAAGGGGTGAATTCCCCTCTAGAGCCTCCTGGAAGAGAATGGTGAGAACTGTAAGATGATGAATTTATATTGTGCTATGCCACTAAGTTTGTGATAATTTATTATGGCAGCATTAGAAACCATATATAGGCTTCCTTGAACAGAGAGTAAGTTCTATGAAATGCAAGTTGAGTTGCAGAATCAGGTGAATGGACCCTTAATGGGCTTCAGGCCAATCTTATTTCCCCACACAGGAATTTCTCCACTACCTGTTTGGTAGCCAGGCTGCCAGGCCTCATGACTGTCTAAAATAGAACTGTTGGTGTCCTGAGGAGTTGACTCTGGTGTTGGATGTTTTGCCCTTCAGAGCCCCTTCTCCAGGCAGCAGAAATAAACCTCCCTACCATGTCCCCCTGTGGTTTTGGCTCTGCTTTTTACAGCTGCACAGAAAATGTCCATATATGTTGTTCGTTAAGCCTGGCACTTTAGGTGATTGAAAGTTCTCCATGATCTCTGAAGCAGAGGCATCTTCCTGTGCGTTCCAGAGCACTCCTCCTAGGTGACAAACGGCAGCTAATGCTGGAGATGTGCTTGGGTCTGAAGAGAGCCCGCGAAGGGTGGCCTGGTGTTCTCCTCAGTCCTGGTTACCCCCTGAAGGTCACCTTGGTCACATGGGTAATGAGTCTACCATCTCTACACTAGTGCCCAAGACTGCAGACTCCCTTTTCCCCATCTCCAAGGCTCTGAGGGCTCCGCCTTGCTAACGGATGCCTGGTATCGACGTTTGGTCTGGGAGCTTGCTGTAGTTTGCATCTCTTTCCTCTTCCTGGCCAGTGTCCATGGGTGACCTATGCCTACTGGTTAAGTTGGATGGGAACAAACTGATTGTAGTATGGAAGAAAGAGCATGACTTGTGTAGTCAGAGACTTGGGTTCACATCCTGACTGTGCCGTGTATGGGCTTTGAACTTAGTCAAGTTTCTCATCCTCCCATGAGTCTCATCTGGGAAAGAGCAAAGAGTGATTCTTATAGGGTCGTGGTAAGGATTAGCTCATAAGTATAATACTTTGTAAAGTGTAGTCCTGCATATGGTCTAGGACCTCTTCTCTCATGTTTCTCCTACAGCCTCATATACTACTCTCCTTCTTCTTATACAATTAAAGAACAACACACACTGGAGCTATGGGCTGGGCTTTAGAGAGCTCAGGCTGATCCTGGAAGTCTGGAGCAATGGTTGACCTCTAGGGGTTCCCCATGAAGACCAGCAGGAAAGGTTTGACAGGTGTGGTCAAGTAGGAAGTGTAGCCAGGGCAGTGTTGTCCCTGACTTTGTCAGAAGCGTTCATTTTTCAAGCCTTCTGAAGATGTAGACAAAGCTGCGAGTGTTCTTGGGGATTGTGTATCACTCATTAGTTGTTTTCTTTTTTTGTATTTAGTAGAGGGACAGGGTCTCACTACATAGATCAGACAGAGTGATTCCTCTGTCTTCAGCTTCCCAGGTGCTGGGATTACAGGCGTGTGCCACAACGCCCAGTCCAATCGCCTTCTTAGCATGCCCTGGGGGGGTGGGGCTGACACAGCACACAGGGGATCAAACCCCGGCCACTGTGCTCTGCCTAAGCAGGTGCTTTAGTCCACTGAGCTATCTGGCTGGCCCCACTTATTAGATTTGAAATCTAGTTTAAGTGGGGTGGCACATGGCTATATGTGGGGACTGACATATTAGGAATAGGCTCATGTTTACACCACCCCTATAGGGCCTGAGCAAGGACCTTATCAAGTATTTGCAAACCACCAAAGCTAACTTTAAAACTTTCCTTAGGGTGTTTTTGAGTTGCTGTTTTTAATTAACTTAACAGACCTGCTTTGGATAATTAAGATCTGATTGCTGGTGGCACTTCCCCCTCAGAATGAAGAAACACTGCACTGGGAACTCTCTGATCAGGGAAGTCCTAGACTCCAAGCTTCCATTTCTGCTACAGTTCCTCACAAATTCATTTTTTTTTGTGTGGTTAGGCAAATAATTATTTTATTTTTTATATGTGAAATTTATAATCTGGGACATTTCATTTGGGAAGGTATGCCAGTAGCTATTCTTTGATTTATTTGGCCTCTGCTGGTTTTATTTTTAACCCTCTCTTATTTCTAAACCCTTTAATCATGAAATCTCATTTTATTTTTTTTCTTGCTTAAACAATATTAGTACAAATTATTATCCTCAATGAACTAGGAGAAAGTAGCTATATCCCTATCCTAACTCTTAACTCTCTTGGGTATACATACATACATACATACATTTTTTTTCTCTCTTTTTCACACAACAAAACCTCATTTTCTTTTATTGGGAGGGATTTCTGCACAAGGCCGACTCAGACCTGCCTGGCAGCCTTTAGGCTCGCTACTGAGTGCTGATGGGCTTCGGCAGGTGCTGACAGCTGCTGTCTGATGTAAGGTACGCAAAGTGTACAAGGTGACGCTCACACCCCGTCCCTAATTGGATATGTCACTCTGTCTTACAAATGCTGAAGACACTCTTTTGTGAATAGTAGTGACAGCAACAACAGGAGCCAACAGTGACCTCTCGTCAGGTGCCCCTGTGAAGTGCTGAAGGAAAGGCAATAATCAAGCATGGCAAGGGGCCTGGGACTGAGGGGCTCTAGTTTGGGAGGAAGATCAAACTTCCTGCCAGTGAGCAAATGAAGAAGTAAATGAATAGATGAGGTGTGGCCAGAAGATATGGGAAATGTTTAAATTTTTAAAATAAAATGATTACAATAAGAGGCCTGGCACTAACTGCTCCTCGAATTTCCCCTCCCCAGTGTGCTTTGCTTTGAATATGCTTACCCCTTGCTCTGCCCCTTCCTGAAGCAGCTCTGGAGTCTACTTTGCTTTTGTTAAAGTGTAACCAAAATTTTTCAATTTTTAAAACTTTTCTTATTAGCATATAGGGAACTTTTTCCTGCACATGATATATCTTTTTTTTTTTTTTTTTTTTACATGATGTATCTTGGTTCTTTTTTTCCCCAATCTCCTTCCTTCCCCTCAACCCTTACTCCCCTCCCTATTTACAGAAGCTTTGTTTCCATTTTATCTATTATTCTCTTTTTTTCTTTTTCTCTTCCTTCCTTGTTCCCCTTCCCATTTAACATGTTTTGGAAGCCCACATTTTTGAGTGTCACTCTTGTGTGGTAGTGGCTGCCTCAGTGTCCTGGACTGATTCAAAATCTTTAACTTTCATGGTCATTTTGACTTTTGGGAAAAGCCAGAAATCATGTGGCAATTCAGATCCAGTGACTTAGATGGATGCAGACACTGCCATTTGTATGAGCCTGCTTTTCTGTTGGTGGCACTCGGCAGCAGCATTCACCACCTCAGTGACCACACCTCCTAAAGACACTCTCAGAAGAGGACTTTCAGAACTGTTTCAGAAAGTGGCAAGAGTAACGGGATAAGTGTGTTTGAATTGAAGAGGAAGATTTTGAGGGGATTCATGTAAATGTTCTTTCAATTTTTTATTTTTTTAAGAGAATAAAAAATGTATCTTTTACTGTAATAAAATTTAAAAATTTAAACATTCACCATATTTTCGATCATCCTTTGTAAATATTATGATGAGAGAAAAAAAAAAAAAAACCCAATGGAAATCGAGATCAGTGAGCTGTGTTAGAGAACAAGTACTTTTAATAGGGGAGCTAGCAAAGTTTTCACAGAACATTAACATTTATGCTAGAAGCCACATATATTACATATGTTACTTATTTTCAGCGCCAGGGATTGAACTCGGAACCTTGTGCTTGCCAGGCAGGCACCTGTACTGCTGAGCTATATCCCTGGCAAGTGTTATATTCCAAAGTGAAGATAGAAATGAGTTCAGGACAGGGGAGATAGCATGTCCAAAGGACCTGGCAGCAGAAAAGCCTCGCAGGTTCAACAAGCTGGCAGGCAGGTGAAGCACACTGAGGGAGAACAGAAATTGGATTGGAGAGGTTTTGTCAGCTTCATGACATTGCACTGAGTCTGTCCTTAAGACAGCTGCCACTTTACTTTCCTCTTCATCATTTATTATTTCCAAATGTTTCCAACCCTTGGCCACACCAGGACGCTGTCGGTCGGGCCTGGCTGCCGTGTCGGCCATAACGCCATAGTGCTGGGAGAGCTTTACCTGTGAATTCAGTTTTAGTTCAAACCCTCACATCAGTTCTGACCGCCGGCAGTGGAATTTAAGCAGCAATTGCCCAGGCGCGGGCCTCAGGCTCACTTCATGTCCGCTACTGGCCTAGTGCTGGTTGGAGCCCTTCTGATGGATCCGTTCTGCCTCCTCTGGATGATCTGGTCCTAGATGCTCACTCATTCAGCAAGCTCAGTGGATTCTGTCTGACAGAGGCCATGGGGTGTAACAATAAGGGCTCTCTGTCCTCAGGTAGCCCTGGGGATAGGCTGTACCTGTGGGGGCAGGACAACAGGAAGGTGCCCCTCACCTGGTCATGGAGCTCAGGGAAGGCATCCTAGGAGAGAGGCTGGGGATGGCCAGACCCAGTGGACAGGGAAGGAGAGGGGCTGATGGGTAGGGCCTTTGCTTTGCAGCCCAGAGGAGCTGCTCAGTCCCTGGCTGAGTGAACTCCATGCCCCAGGTCTGTCCCTCCTCCATGGGACTGTGACTTGTGTACCCACTAGGTGTCCCCTGTGTACTGGACACAGAGCTCTCCTTGTGCTGCCCTACCCTATGCAGGCTCGGTGTCCTGAGTGACTGGGAGGCCATCAGTCACAGCCTGCCTGCTCTAGGGGGCACGTGTGGTCTTCTGTTTGTTGGGGCTTGGAGTGTCTCCTGGTCACAGGTTCTTCTGATGCGGCAGTGTACTCCTTCCCTGCTCATGTGGGGAGACCTCTGGGTTCCTGTGGGATCCTGTCCTGTCCTGGCCATTTACTGGGTTATCTGGGGCTGTATGAGAAGCCTTGGCCCCTCTGTTTCTGAAGATGAGGAGGAGAAGGAGAACAGAAAAAGAAGAAGAGACAGAGGAGAGGGAGGAGGAGGAGGAAGATAGGAAAGGGGAGGAGATAGGGAGGAGAGGGGAGTGTCTCCTGGTCCTTGTGGTGGGAGGGACACAGCTTGCTGGGGATGGTCCCCATGGTCCTCTTTTCTCTCTTGTGCAGGGCCAACATTTGTGAGTGACAAGGTCAAAGCAACTAGAAGGAAAATGGCAGTGCACAGTGACCAAGGTCATCTTGGCTTTTAGCAACAGGCAGGGTCAGAGTCAGAAGCTAGCAAAGAAAGCTGGGTCTCAAAGGTCAAGACTAAAACAAATAGTTCTATGCTGTTTGTGTGTGCCACCCACAGTGAGGACAGGCACTATGACCGGGACAGGAGAGAGGAGCAGGGGAGGAGAAATTCCAGGACAGTTCTAGTAACTGACTTGTGCTTTTTCCTTCCCAGAAAGTCCCCCACAAGACACTTGAGAGAGAGCCCTGGGATTAACTCTGCCTGCAAAACAGCAGAAGGACTGGGACCTTGGGGACAGACAGGCTTTCACGCACGTTCAGCAACCACTGGCATCATCACCCTTTGCACCTCTTTCACCCCTTTATTTATTCATCTGTCCATCCAGGCATCCAGTACACTAAACAAAGATTTATTGATCTACTTTTGTGGCAGGCCTGAGGAGTGTCTGGGAAGATATCTCATCACGTGGACTCAGCAGACAGAATGGTGGTTCTGTGTGTGCACATGTGTTCTCAGGGGAACAGAGAGTCTCCAAGCAATTTGTGTTGATGGTGATAAGCAGCACGCAGAAGCCGTATGATGTCTATTGTGGGCATGCAGCTCGGACGCTGACTACTCCAGGGCTCACAGGAGCTTCCCGGATAGAGCAAATGACTTCTAAGCTGAGACCAAACAGCAAAGTGGAAGGGAGGAAAAGAGTGGGCAGAATATTCCTAACACCTGCGGCAGCGGTGTGTACAGGAGCCCAGAATTCATGGAGGACAGAAGGCTCTCGAGGAGGAAGGCTCCGGGGCAGTGTGGTCAGCAGTCGGGGGGTGATGTGCAGGGCTCCTTTGCTGCTCTGAGGGTGAACAAGCACGGGAACGTAAAGCTGTGGCTGGTGTGGAGTTGCTCAGGCTCAGCTTCCGTGGCCTCTGTGGCTGCTGCACCACTTGGAGCTCCACTTGGGCTCGCTGCTCTGCCCCAGGTGTGCTGCCACTTCCTGAAGCTGGCTGGCCCCCAGCAGGGCTCCTGCGCCTGGGGTGCAGCCACAGCAGGGGCCCAGGTGGGTCCCCAGGAAGGCCGCTCACCACCCTGCCCTCACTGTGCAGGGTGAACTTCTTTTTCTGCTTTAACTGGCCCTCACTCTGCAGAGCACTTTTCAGAGCACATTTTCTTCTGGAATGCTTCTTTTTCTTCTTTGTACCTAAATAATCATTAAGCTCAAACATTTGCCAATTGCTCTGCCCAGTTCTTTGATCAGGACAGCAAGAGCCTGGAAAGGACAGCTGGTCACTGCAAGACTAACTAACACTCCCACTACCTCAGTGTTTCTGGGTGCTCTGAGTAAGAGAATTCAGAAGTCATGCTTTTAGGAGATCGGGCTCCTGTCACAAAGTCTGTGACTGAGGTACAAGGTCAGTTATTGCTGTTGAAGCATAACCCTCAGCAGTGTGCGGCTGCATTTCACATACTCCATCTGGGTTGAAGCATGCTTTAGGTCTCAGGTGAGGTCTTGCAGTCCATAGTTTGTGGTGACAAGGCAGTCATTTCTATGATGTCAAAAACATGCTAACCTCACTGCTGGACTCATTGCCACTGGCTGGGTCTTAGTGCTCAGGGTCTTCCAAATCCTGGGCTATATAGCCCTATACTGAGCCCCTCTGGTCTTCTTGAGCCTCCCCAGCTCTGCCACCAGTGCTCAGCTTAGCCCAACAGAGAAGATGCTCAATGGCCCTACTGAAGTATCAGCAAGAAAAAGAAAATAGGATTTGGGCTCTCCAGGCCTTTCGGTAAAATTAGAGACAGATGGATGCTGTCTGCATGCTGCAGGAAATTCTGTCCCACATTCCAGCCCATTCTTGGGGTTCTGGAAAAGAACAGAGGCAAGGAGGAAGTGACTTGGATGGGGCAGAATATATGTTAATTCTGTGGCAAAAATAGCACTGAATCTGCACACATTAATTCCAGGCAAGCCTCATCTTTAGCCTGCTTTTCTGCTCCACAATGTTAAGTAAATTTACAATGGTTGCCAGAGGGCAGGGGTTCCAAATCTTCTGGTTCATCTCTCTGGGACAAGGTCAATTTTGTCCTGAGTCCTAGGTAGTGGAAGGAATCACCGGGGATCCTAAGTAACATTGCACTGACCAGGGTTGCTCAGGGCCCACCTGCCAGAGGGCATAGGAGGCCGTGTGTGGGGAGAGGAACTACTGGGTAGGAAGGGCATTTAGGGTAGCACATGACCCATACTCTACGGATTCTAAAACTTGGTATTTTCAATGCCAACAACCCTATCCCTAACCAGAATATCCTGGATGCTATGATCACACAGGGAGAAGGACAACTATATTTGAGTGGTATGAGGATACTGGGGGTGTGCTAGAGTGACAGGCAGAGCACTGAGGGGGCTCAGGAAGCTGGGTCCAAATGTCAGCACATCAAAGGACGCAGGAGCCGAGCCCTGTCTTGGAGCCAGGCACTGGCAGCTGGATTTCTTATCCAGGTCAATTTCCAGGGAAGTGGAAAGTAGTATCGAGGGCTGATCAGACTTTTGGATACCTGTGGGGGGACCTTGGGGAATAAAGACAAAAGGTAAGTTTCAGCGGACTGGCTTGGCTACCTCCAAGATTGGCTCACTTTTATTAGCTAGTACAAAGCAGACGGGAAGCTCCTGTTACATGTATAGTAACTGTAGAAAGTGTGTGGATAAAGATTAAGTCAATGAGGAACCAGATCTTCTCTAGCTCACTGTTCCACCTGGGATTCCAATGTCCAGACTGGGCAGAACTGGACCAGTGGCATCCTTGGCAGAACTGCACAGGGCTACATTTCTGGCTGCCCAAGTGCAGTGTGCAATGGATGAACCGGTGGTCCAAGAGGGTGAGTTTGGCTGGAGCCATAGATTCATTGTCCTTAGGGGAGGAAAACTGTCACTGGTTCTTGGGGTCAACCTGCTTCCCTCCTAGGCTACTCATGGAAGTCTGGTTGCCCGGTAGGAGCCACTGTCATAAACCACACAGCCTAAGTAAAGGGCAATGTTTAAGGAAGGCTGCTTCCATTTGGAAGGAGGTTTTCTTTAATGAGCTGAGTGGAAGCAACAGTGTGTCATTCTTTCATGATGTCTTTCTTAAAAATATTTCCTTACTCCCTGTGGAAGGATTATCAGAAGAGAGCAATAAAGATAAAGACTTCAGTCAGAAATGGGTATTCCATTGCCATTCAAATATTGGAGGTGCGTGATTTTAACAAAATAATCCAATTATACAAAATAGGATAGATATATGGTTACTTTCTCTTAATTCAATGAGAAGAAGGAGTTGTACTAAAAGTGTTTGGACAGGATTTCACATGTGCATCTTGTACTATGAATAACCACTACGAAGACAACAATATGCAATGTATTAATGATTGAAACTGTCTTACTAATAGGTTTTGAAACTGTCTCATTGCTATTTATCTCTCAATAAAATTAATTTAAAAAAAAGTTCAGTTTAGGTTCTGAATTCAATGCAAAAGAAATCCTGGTCATGCAGGAGAGGTCCTATGAGTAACAAGGTCCTGCTTGCCTTTCCCAAGTCTTCTCCTTTCCCTATAAAATAATGGTCTTTCAATATTTAAAGGCATGTTGACAATGTCACAGTGTTCTTTGGCCTCTGTATGCCATCATTTATTTACCAATGTCTGGGTTTTACAGTGGATCTTACTGTGTGGGTTCTAGCAGTGATGGCCGTGGTTTGTTAAATGTGCACTGTGGAAGGAATTCATTAATGTGTTCTCCATGCAGGGTCACCTTTTATCTTCCTATCATCCTGTGGGAGAGGCAAATAGACCACTTCAAATATATTTCTTTGGAATATTTAAGTTGTTTATTCAGAGAAACTGCAGACCTCTGCCAACAAGGAGGTTTCAAAAGCTGTATTTTGGTTAGAAAAAATTGTATCTCACCACCTTAGTGAAAGAGGTAGAGCCTTTTCTCCCAGTTGGAACTTATGCTTGTGGCCCACGGGTGACTGCAGGTGGCTGTAACCCGGGAGATCCCATCTCCTTCCGGGACCCCAGCACACTGTCCACCCAGCCGCTGCAGTCTGAGCCACCTCCCCCTCAGCTCTGTGCAGGGCTTATCACCTTGAGCGTCTGATTCTCATCTTCTGGGCCTGCACCCTGTAAAGAATGTGTCTGTCCACCTCCAGCTATCCAGAATCAGTGTATTTCACAGACTAAAACTATTGATGAGACCAGGGTGGTATGACCATCGACAGACTAACCTTACTGAAACTTCAGAGGGAAGAGTAAATTAATGAAATCCTAAAATCCCAATTATTTAGTTATGATTATTATTCCCATTTCAACATTGAAAATGGATCTTAGGGCCAGGGAGATAGTTCAGTAGAATAAGTGCTTCCCTGGCAAGTGCAAGGGCCTGAGTTCAATTCCTGGTTCTGACAAAAAAAAAAAAAAAAAAAAAAGGATCTTAGAGAGCTTTGGTCATCTGTTGAAAATCTATAGGTAGCTGGGTGCAGTGGCATATGCCTGGAATTGGAATGCGGCCATTCCAAGCCTGGCCTGTGGTGCCTCACGTGCCCCATGTGATGCTGTGTGGCCTGGCCCTGGCACCCGAGGTGGGAGAGTGTGTGGTGCAGGAGGTGAGGGCGGGCTACAGTGCGCCCATCCCAGAGAGCCATCCCAGGGAGGACACAGGCAGGGTACCCTGGGCACGCAGAAGGCTGACACCTAACACCTGCGAAGGCAGTTCACTTAATTTATGAGTATTCCTTGGTCATTGTGTGTTTGCCAGGTGCTGAGCCAGATGCTGGGCCCTGAAAGTGCAACAGAGGGATAAGTTCTCTGGTCCCTGAAGTCCATAGCATAGAGAGGAGAGCATTAGGGCCACAGGGAGGAGGGGCTGCATGTCAGACACCTGTCTGCGCTGTGGGAGTGTTCAGTGAGGATGTGAGGTCTTCAGCTTGAAGCTAAATGGGTGGGGGAAGACAGCGGTGGTGCACTTGGAAGGTGGAAGCCACAGAGGAGCCAGCCAGGCCAGGGCAGGTCCCGGAGCCGAGCGAAAAGGCAAAAAGGGGGTGGGGCGGGGGAGGGCAGGAGAGGACTAGAGGGTAGAGCTGCTGGTGTGTGCCTGTGGGCATCCTTCCTTTATCCTCAGAGAGACATGGCAGAGGGAATGGTGTGGGCAGATTGCAGGGCAGCTGTGCAGGGCTGTGTGTGGCATCCCTGGTGACAGGGGCTACTGGGCCAGCAGAGGAGGTGTGTGGAGGAGGGAGACAGGGTGATGAAGTCCCATGTGGCTGGGAGAAGGAGTAAGGGACAAGGCTGCCCCTGAGTCCTTCTTTGAGCAGCTATGTGGTGCTGGGTGAGTACCTAAGAGGAAGAAAGCATGGTCAGGGATCTACAGCAGATGCTCTAAGTGTGACCACTTGAAGACACTAAGAGGACAATCCAGGAGGCCACAGTTGTGGAGGAGGAGACAATATGCTGGTAGTAGTGGTAACTGAGGTTTTGAAGCAAGGCAAATCTTCCTGGACGTGGGTGTTGGTGGCAGTGAAAGGACATAGGAGAAAGAAGGTCCCCAGTTTAGGGGGTGGGAGGAGGGAAGATGTCAGAAGGCCAGTGCTTGTCACACAGCACTGAAGTATTTTTCTCAGTGAGGGCAGTGAGCAGAGCACCAGGTTCCCCACAGAGCAAGAATCCTAGCTACTGAGGTGAGGGTTGGGGTACACAAGGTGGACATTGCCATGGTGAGCTCAGGCTGTTCTGGTGACATGGCTGGGGGTGGACCTGGGTCCCAGGTTTCCTGCAGAGCCTTCAGCCCCCACATGTGGGGACACGGATGCCAATCAGGGTGGTGAATGAGCATCATGACAGCTACAGGCCTGCAGGAGGCTTTTCTGGATTTTCCTGCTGGCCATTATACTTTTATGGGGTAATTTGTTTTGCTTTGTGATTTCTTAAGAACTAGCACTAAAAGAAAAATGAAAGGCTCTCCAGGCACAGCTTCTTTGACAGCTCAGCCGCCCCACATGCATCTGAGCAAGTGAAAGCTCAGAAAGGGGATGAGACGCATTCACAGGAAATTGATGAGTTGTGCTTCAAGCTGTGCCGGTGCAGTGACTAACAGTTTATTGGTGCCCTCCCTGGAGCTGCCACTCACCTACAGGACAGGGATGGGGACCAGAATGCCCCCAGGTGAGAAATGCACCCCAGCTGTACTGTGGGCTGTCGGAGGAAAGACCCAACGCTTGTGATGAGCTGCCTGCTTTTTAGGGTGAGCCAATTTCTCAGAGTCCAGCTGAGCCTGAACGCGTGAGCCCCAGCACTGCAGCTGTGTCCTGCATCAGGCATGATTATAGCCCTGTCTTTCTGGATGAGCAGGACGTGCTGACCTGGGGAAGTACATGTAGCTGCCCCTAGATGTACAAGAACTTTAAATTCTTAGTTTAATTTTTTCTTGGCTTTGGTAGGCAGCATGTTTTCTCCCTTGCAAATTCAGCTTCCTAATCATGTTCTTTCAGCCCAATCTTAAACAAACTCTTATGGTCAAAGCAGAACTATTTGGACTTCGAGAGAGCCTTCCCAGGAGATCCCTGGGTGATGGACAGAAGCCAACACAGAGAAGCTGTTTCATATTGCTGCAGAGATTCTACAGCATGAGAAGGTGATTGATAGAGACATACATATGACCCACAGTGGGCAGGGTAGCTCAGGGTGGCTAGAGGGCACACAGAGAGGTGGCATGGGGCTCAAGAATCAGGAGAATGAAGTGTGATCAGAGGAAGGTCTAACCACACCAATCATCCTGAGCACCTTTCTCATCATGCGAGTGACAGACGATTGATTCAAATTCCCCAAAGAGTCCGCAGTGTAGATGCATGCAGCACTGTGATCTGGAGTGGTCACTTTAGCAATGGGCTTCATGGGGGCCTGGAACTATGTTAACATCTGGCAGTGTGCCACTTCCAACCCCTGGCTGAGAGGGAGACCAAAAAAGCAGGTGGGATTGGCTAAGAAACAGGTGTGGGAGAGGTGGAGCCTCAGCTGCAAGAGCAAGGGCCAAGCTCCTAAGATCCCCCTAGTACCTGCAGCTACAGAAACAAGGTCAGGAGCAAGCAAGTGGGTGCATTTCCTAACTGTGTTTTCACTCAAGTGAAAAACTCTCGCTTTTATTCTAAAATGCCAGCATTTTACATTGATATGGCACTATGTTTCCACAACTCTTTCCAGCTTCAAACATTCTTTTGAACTCAAACTCATACAATGGTCTCAGTTTTAGAACATGAACTTGAACTGAATTTATTCTTATACACAGAGAACCAGAGAGAGGGGTGGTACAGAGGTGGCAGATTAGACAGGAAGACAGACAGGAAGAATGTTCTTGTAGGTGCACATTTAATTGCAAATTTTCTGAACAGTATTCTTCATTCTGTCAAATTATTCGGGCAAAACATCCCTTTAGTTTTCCCGGCTGAAGACATTAGGATGCGTCTTGAGAATTTGTAGGAGCTTTGCCTTATCCTCACTGGTCTTTGGGATAATTACTTTGGATGATTTTCCTTAATCTTCCTCTTTGGTAATTCTGCAAGGTGCCACCCTGTGCCACTCCGCTGACATTCTGCCTGCTTCCTGTAATTGCTTTCTGCTCTGTGCTCCTTTGCCAGAGGCCCTGAGGCCAGATGAGGAATAGTAATTGTCAACTGATCTCGAAACTTGTTCTTGGAGAAGCAGTGCTGTAAACAGGGCTCAGATGCAAAACACTGCATTATGCATTTCTGCTGCCAAGTAATGTGGGCAGGGTTTAAATATAGTGTGTGCCTTTCCAAAGGATGGAATTAGGGAGGGTTTGATGTACCCAACAAGGACACATGCATTTGAAAAGTTGGATCATTTTTTAGGAGTTCAGCAGATGTTTCTCAGGAAGAAATGCGGGTGAGAAGAATGACCAAAATTTTTACTCGGTAGCAGAGCATGGTGGAAAGTGCCTACAATCCCAACTGCTCTTTAGGCTGAGGTAGGAGGGTGGAGTCTAATCCAAGCAACTTAATGAGACTCTGTCTCAAAAAAGAGTTGTAGAATCTCAAGGTGGACGTAAGACTTAAGAATGGCTTCTGTGAGTTCTTACTCAGCATCTGGGCCCTGGTGGAGCAGGTTCACTGTGCGTGGACGGGGGCTTGCTAATTGTTTCTGTAAGAGAGTGCGCATGCACGCGCGCGCGCACACACACACACACACGCACGCACACGCACATGCACATGCACACACAGAGCTATATGAAGCAGAAGCAGGGGACACGGAGCCCTGGGGGCAATGATAAGCTGGTCCTGATAGATTGGGATGCTGCGCAGGCCAGTGGAGGCTTGCCTGTGTGTGCCTGAGCTGCAGCACTAGGGAGGGCTGTGAAAGCCATGCCTGGTATTGCATGCTGGGCTAACAGGATATCTGTAGTAGGAGGAACAGGGACTGAGCTGAGCCACACCAGCCAAATCCTGAGTCACAGAAGGCTGCACTTCCAGTGCACCTTCCATTTATCCTTGAGGGCTGAGCGAAGGAGCTTCAGGGTCTGTCGGGGCTGCCTGGAGCATGGCTCTGAGCTCCTGCTTTTAGAACAAGCATGCTCTGGAGACCAAGTGCACAAACACAAAAACAAATGCTAACCCTGAAAGTCAGTGTGGTGGATAACTAATAGTTGATGTGTAACACCCATCTAAATTGAATCAGCATGGTGTGGGGTGTGGAAGGCATAAAAAGAGAACTGGAGGGGAAGATGGTGTACTATTGATTCTCCTGGAGAAGCTATCTGCTTTCCTGATATGAACTGAGCTGTTCTCATCATTGGAAGAGCACAGGACATCACTGTTGCCGAGGATGGCTGTGGTACTTCTGAGGGGAGCTCTGGTCCTTATCTTGAGTGTTGTTTCCTGGCTCCAGTGCAGATCCCTCAGCCTGCTGGCACAGATCCTTCATCCCACTGGTGCAGACTTTCTAGTGTCCACCACTGATCTTTGCACCTTCCCAATGCAGATCCTGGATATGATTTGCATGATTAGGAAAACCAGAGCAAACATGGGAAGAAATGGCACCAAGAAGGTTTAGGAGAGAGTTTATTTATACCAGTGGGCTTGACTGAGTTTGCTCTCAAAGAGTCAGCTCTGCCTGGTGAGGCTTTGGGACATTTATAGGGAAGGCAAACAGGGAGGCAGAAGGCAGATTTGGCTCATTAAGATTGGAGGGTTGGGTGACATCATGAGTTGCTAGAGGGATTTAAATATCTCAAGTTATATTGCAAGACCATCAGTAAACAAGCACAAGTTACACAAAGGAAGAAGCATCCCATTATATTTGAAGCTATAGTGCAAGGCCACCAGGCAGTAAACACAGAGGTTTGTGCAAAGAAAGGAGTGTTCTGTCATTGGGCCTCCTGGAGATAGCCATTTGGTCTTGGTGGGCATTCTGGAAGGCTTTTATTTAAAGTTTTCGATTTTCCCCTCACCATGAGACATTGTGTGGGCTCTAGGCCTTCAGCTGGACTTGTGCAGGACACAGCTGTGGGACCCGGGCCCTCAGCTGGATTCTTTGGGTCTTTAGTGTGCGCACAGATCTCCCACACTCTTCCATGACCGAGTGACCCTCTGATCCGCTCTGCACTGTCCACACTGCTTGCCCAGCTCACGCCCACACCGACACCCACTACTGCTGCATGCGGCTTTCTCGGCGCCCAGGACCTGCTTGGCTGACTTTTGCGGTGCTCCCCTTGGCTTCCCACTCCCTCAGGACTTGGCACTCGGCCATAACTGACACCGAGCCACTGAGCACCGTCCTGAAGAAGATGCAGCGCGAAGCAGCTCACCGCGCATGCTCATCCCGTGATTCCAACGCAGCGCAGATCATGAAGACCGAGGAGGCTCCATAGGGCTCTCCTCCCGGAAGGCTGGGCCAGGGGTCGGCTGCGGGCGGCTGTCCTGTGTCCCGCAGGTACTCAACACAGCTGGTGCCTCTACCCATGATGCCAGCAGCAGACGCCAGTCATGCCCATCAGGACCATTGCCTGATGCTGCCAAGAGTCCCTGGAATAAACCCCAAGCCTAGTCAAGAACCGCTGGACTAAAGACACCAGCAGCTTTGTGGAGCACGTTATCCTCCTGCAAAGGCAACAGCAGCGGGCGCGTCTGTTCACCGCCGCGTCTCCCTGCTTCCTGGTACCTGCTGGGACTCAGTCCAGACTTGGCGCCTCCGGTGACAGTGGCCTGTTAGTTTCTACTTTCTGACACAGCGGGTGCTCGGCTGACACGTGCTTTCAATAGCTAAATGATGAATGAAAGCGATTTGTCTCACGCAGAACTTTAACTCTTAGACAAAGGCAGGGCTTGGCCTGGCACTACTGAAATGCACTGGTTCTTCAACTCAGGTTGTCACCCTGGTTCTGCTGCGGTGGCAGGTGCCATCACAGTTATGGCTGCTTGGGACCGTGCCTTGTGTCCCTCAATCCCCAGCTCCGACCTCTCCCTCTGACCAGGGAACTCATCCTTTGGCCTCTGCCCTCCTGCATACTTCTTGCTGGGAGAAGAAGGCAGCTGCCTTCCAACTGAGGTGTGATACCCTTTCCAGAGCCCTTAAAGCATAGCTTGGTAGTGCTGTGTTTTATAATTTTTTTTTTTTTCATTTTTAGGGAAGGGTCTACAGGGTGTTTAGGGTCTCACTACTAGATTGGACTTGTAGTGATCTGCCTGTTTACAGCCTCCCAAGAGCTGGGATTACAGGCGCGGGCCACCACTCCCAGTCTCAGTTGCTGTCTCAGTGTGCCATGGGGGCGGGCCGGCATGGCAGTTAGCTGTGTTTTAAAGACAGAAATTGATAGATTTTGGCCCTACTATGAATTGCTGAATTATTATGGTGGTCATCTAATATGGCTGAAGCCTTTAAAACAATAGTTTATCTTCCCAGAGACCACTTCCCCCCTTCTTCTCCAACTCAGCCCAGGGTGCAATTGCCTATCACCTTTCCTGCCACCTCAGAGAAGCCCCCAGTAGGTTCCTCAGATATTTCTGAACATCCCCCTCAAACTCCACTCCTAAAAAGTCTATAGAATCCCCACCTTTGTTTGTCTCAGGCCAGAGGATCTACCTGACCCACCTGCCCTTAATCCTCTCCTTGTCCTTGGAGTTAATAAAGGCTTCTGTTATCTTTCTTATCTCTTTACTGCACCTCAAAAAAACCTATCAGAAACAAGATAAACAGAAGAGAATGTCAGAGTGTCAAGGTGTTATTTCTTAAATTTTGTTTCAGTTAGTTTGATTTGCATTTGACCTAAGATGTTAAGATTAAAAATATTCTTTACATGGGCCGGGGAGATGGCTCAGTGGAATAAGCGCTTCCCTGGCAAGCACAAGGGTCTGAGATCAATCCCCGGTTCCACAAAAAACAAAAAAAACAAAAAAAAAACAAAAACAAAAAAAAAATTCTTTACAACTTGTGGCCACTTGAGAAAGGTTTGAGTCACCTGGGGTGCGATAAGAGAGCAGAAGACCTTTGTGAACAGTAGCTGGGTTGACAATAAAAGGGAAGAGTATGGTAAGGGAGCCTCAGGGCCCAGCCTTGGAGACCTCGGTCTTTGGAGACAGAGTCTGGATGCAAGAGCAACAGCAGCAGGGGGCGCATGTCTCAGAGCCCAGTGGTGCTGCAGATGGCAAGCTGGGGTGGGACTGCCCAAACCTACCCCAGGTTCCCTGTGAAAGCACTGGTGGTGGCTTCTCTTGTGTGCTCTTTCTGTTTTTTTGTTAATGTATCACTTAATTAGGTCCTTAGTAAGAAATTTCAAACACTGATTTATGAGGATAAATTTCAATTGTCAAAGCCAAAACAGACCACAGGTAGCCCTGGAGCTGAGGAACAGCTTCAAACCTACAGAGAACACAGCAGTTCGGTCTACAGAGCACATTTTGTGGCTCATGAAGAGGACAGCAGGGTGTTTCCCTGGTCTTCTGGCTTCCCAAGCCGAGGGCAGTGTTTCACCAGTCTGACCACGTTCCTTGCAGCAATCTTCCCTCAGATGCTGCAGCTGAAGAGGTTTCCAGGTGGACACCATCACTTGTGACTTTTAGAACAAGTACAAGCCATGCAGAAATGCCTCTTTTAACATCACAAAAGGGAAGAAGAACTGGACTTAAGGAAGATTCCCTTGGGGAATCTTTTTCCTGTGTAAAGTATCATTTATTTTGAAGTGAGAAGGTAACCGATTTTATAGACTATAAAGCACTATGACTAAATTACACAAAACCAAGTATTGGTATACTATTACACAAACAAGATGATAATCATATTTCCCCTCACACTATATTTGAAAAGCCAGAGGAGGAAAGAGGATTTTTTCACTACAAAAAAATTGCAGAATTAATAGTTGGCAAACTTCCAAGAAAGTATCTAGATGAAGCCGAGAGTACTAATATAGGTATTTACAAATTTGAATGTGTTCTTCTGAAAGGGATCACATAAAGCCTCTAAGGTTTTAAGGCGTGAGCCCAAGGCATCAGTGAGTGCTCCTCTTCCTGTTGTGTGTGATGCCGGCACCATAACTAGGGTTGGCCACACCTAGGTCTTGGCAACTGTTGAAAAGATCACAATTCTGTGAAACTTCCCCTAGGTGGCTTATTGTTCCTTCCTAGCCTAACTGCTCTGGGAGCTCTCTGCTCAGCTCCTTCCTGTCTTTCTCAGGCTAAGCCATTCTCCACTTCTGGTGCATAGCCCTTTTCCGGTGCTGATGCTGTTTGTACTTTTCCATGGCTCTCAGCCACTTTGGGTGACATCTTTCAAGTGTGGTACATCTCCAGAGACTTTATATTTAGATAGCCCTGTGTGCATGGTGTTCCTATAGGGCTCTTCCTTCTCTCTGGAGCAGAACCTAAGCATAGATAGAAATAAACATATTTAACTAGCAAGTTTTAGGGTGTTAGGAAAAAAATTCATGTGGAAGTGTAGATTGCTAATGATGTAAATACATAAAGGTGGAAAAGAAAACATATATTCTTCCTGTTGATTTGTTTTTTACTCTGAAAACACTTCAGGCCAGAAAAAGTTCAAACCAATGTGAAAGCAAATAAGTGATTAAAAATAACCAAAACTTATTAGGACATTTATATACAAGATAACGATATAAACATTAATAATGTCTCTTTCCTTGTGTGTACTCTGACAAAAACAAAGCCAAAAAATGGAAACAGAAAACTATGCTACATGTTCAGTATCTCTAGAATACTTAGCAACACAGATAATAAGGCATAAGATCTATATAAAGGAAATCATGAATTGTCATTGAATTGAAGCAACGGCTGAACAAATGGATACACCATATTTTCAGATATGAAGGTTTTCAATCACTAAACTCAACTTAATCAAAATTGTTAGAGAAGTGCACAATTCTCAATGAAATGCTAAATGGATTTTTCTCTTTAGAATTGGAAAAAATGTGATTTTAAAGTCTGTATGAAAGGATGTTTATATTTAGAGGATAAATTTTAGAAAAATGAAAAGCAAAAGTAAGACTTTTAAAATGTAGAATATGTGATAAAGTCACAGGAACAAGTCAACAATATTGGCAAAAGAATAAATCACTGAGACCCAGTCCTAGCCCAGGTCCGGTGAGTGTGCGGAGAGCTTCCTGCTACCCTGCGCCGGCGGGACCAGTTCCAGCCCAGGCGCAGAGTGGGCCGGACCCTCTCCCAGCCCCTTGGGCCGCCCCCCACCACTCCGCAGTGCCTCCCCCACACCCCCGCCGAGTAG
>NW_004524604.1:1860782-1862198 GCF_000260255.1 Octodon degus | reverse complement strand
AGTGTATTATTTGTTGAAACTGTACTTCCGATTTGATTTGAAACTGTCTCATTGCTATCTGTTTATCAATAAAACTTTGGAAAAGAAAGAATACATCACTAGCTCAGAAGAGTTGAAGAAAGAATCAAGAGGTAGAAGCAAATACATATAATACTATCCAATTCTCACCTAAAATATATTTTTTTGCATGCTTTCTATATATACTAGATTTTATTCTAGGCACGAAGAAATTAAGTATTGTTATTTACAAGGGAAAATGATAGATTATAAATGGAGCTGGCACAACTGACCATTGAAAGAAAATAAAATTAAGCCTTTCTTATACATGCAAATGCATTTCAATGTCAAAGTATAATTTTTAAAGCAATTGAAAACATGACTGCCATATGAATATAAATTGAATGCAAATCATATATCTACAATCTCATATTTAGCTCATTAATGAGAGAACCAGCAGATGGGAAAGCTGGTTCAGGGAGCATTTGGAGAACAGAGGTTTGTGCAGCTGATCCAGGCAGGCAGGCCAGAACAGGCTCCCAGAGTCAGAGACAAAGCAGTTACTGTCCTCCAGGGAGAAAAATTGTGAGTTATTTTTTCTGTTGGATAGAAATACTTCGCATCTGTTGTCAGAGGAAAACCTACAAGTTAACATGAAAAGTCGCAGAGTTTGAGTTTTAATCAGTAGCACACAGCAAGTAAAACACGGTGCCTATCCTAGGCCTTAGGACCACACCATGGGAACAGTGCTTTGATGGCCCCCATGGTGAGTCTAGATGAATGGCCTGCTACTTTTGTCCTTCTTTTTAAGTAAAATTATAATCAAATATATAAAAGAGAGGTTTTTTTTATTTATGTATATTAACCACATTATGTATTTTTACATGGCCCAAGATAATTCCTCTTCACTCAGAAGGATGAAGGCAACAATACAGTGGGCTGCCAGCTGGATACACATGATTGTATCTGTGAAGAAAATGAGATGACATAAAGTCCTTCCTTTCCTATATTTCCTAGTCTTAGGTCATTTTTCTTTTTCTTTTTTTAAAAAATAATTTAATGAGAAACAAAGAGTGATGAGACAGTTTCAAAAACGATTAGTTGGACGATTTCAATAATTAACACAATGCATATTGTTGTCTTTGTAGTGGTTATTCATAGAACAAGATGCAGATGGGATTTCCCATCCAAACTATTAGTACAAATCTTTCTTCTCATTGAGTTAAGAGAAAGTAGTTGTATATCTATCCTAACTATTTTGTATATATAGATACAAAATGGTCCTTCATTTATATCCCCTTTTTTGTTTAGTTTTGTCAGAGATGGGTATTCCATTGCCATTTAAATATTGTAGGTGCATGAATTCAGCAAATAATCCAATATAGTCCAGGAGTCCATAATAGTAGTGGGTTGTCTGTA